>NC_143014.1:434287528-434502528 GCF_055824585.1 Amblyomma mixtum
CCATTCGAAATGTTCACACGGCTTTCGGTGATGATGCTATGAGCAGCACACAGATTAAGCAGTGGTGCAACTGGTTTAAAGACGGCCGCACATCTGTGGAGAGAGAGCCAAGCTGCTGACGGTGGAGAAAAAGCAGCTCATGTTGAAGTCTCACAGGAGATGCTGGATTCCACAAACAGTTACCCTGACTTCACCGACGCCGTAATCACTAGTGACGAGTCTTGGGTGTACGGGTACGACCCGGGAACCAAATCCCAGTCGTCACAGAGGACGCATTCCACGTCACCAAGACCAAAGAAGGCCCGCCAAGTGCGCAGCAATGTCAAAGTGATGCTGACTGCTTTTTTGACTCCCTCTGTGTGGCACACCACGAGTACGCACCCCACAGGATCAAAGAATGACTAAAGAGTACTACAGGGATGTCGTCCATCGCCTACGTGGTGCTGTGCGGCGCAAGAGACCGGAATTGAGGTCAACAAGAAATTGGCGCATCCCTCGCGGCATTGCTGCTGCCAATTCCTCGCATTTGATTCAGACATTTCTGGCGAAAAACCAGACTCCTGTAGATCAACAGGCTCCTTACTCTCCTGATATGTCCTCCTACGACTTCTGGCTGTTTCCTAAAATCAAGAGGCCATTGAAAGGAGCGCGATTTCAGAAAAGAAAGAGCATTATGGCTGCAACGACAGCAGAGCTAAATTCCATTCCGAAAAGGGCCTTTCCGGAATACTTCCAACAATGGCAGCACTGCTGGGAGATGTATATGGAGTCCCAAGGAGACTACTTTGAAGGTAATTAGGTTTCTAACGCTCCAGTTATGCTAGTTTTTTTTCTTCGGCCAAAGGTCGGATACTTTTCTTACAGACCTCGTGCAGCATCCAAGACGTCGACATCTATAGTGGCCATTCCATGAAATGCCACGCCGCATACGTTCTTGAAAACGGGCACAATAGGTCCCACTGTTCAAGAGTACAATAGGTAAAAACGAAATAAATTTGAAATGATTTCGTTTGAAAATACGTGAAAGGACATGCAATATGCGTTGAATACCTTTGAATAAATATCCATGACAGGAGTCCACGTGCTGGAGTGTGTGTCAGGTAAAAGTACTTGCAACAGGTCACCGCCCGTCTCTTGCTGGGAGAGAGTGCGAGAAAGAGAAAACATTCAGCCTCGTGTCGCTAAGTGGGAGCCCATATCGCCCACCACGTGGGGGTGATATGGGCAACGACCAGTGGCCATTGGCCTTAATGCGGTACAGTCATGCAAGATTTAGCGAGAATCCCATCATCGATTTGATTGTTGCTATCTGTAGAAAGGTGAAATTTGTAAAAAATAAAATCCTTGACTCAGCGAAGAACCCCTTAAGTGCAGCGCAAGAACCGCATAACAAAAAAAAAAAAGAAAATGGAGCACGCTTTAGCCTCTCCGACGCGCCTATGATCGCCGTTCCAATGTCGCAGAACGGTTAGCCGGGTGCGGTACGAGCCGCCCCGGCTGACTTAATTACAGCCACACCGCCGAGCTCGCCACGCGGTGCTCATCCGACTATGAGGCCATTGGAGCGGGGATCGCGACCTGCTCTGCCTCCCTCATTCGTCTGTGACGCGACCGCCACCGTGTCTGCGGTGATAATCGTCGCTGAACGAGGCAATTATGAGGTTCGGGTCGAGGCTCTAGCCGAGGCCCATTAGGACCTCTCGATCTTCTGACCGGGGCAATATGGCGCAACGAAGTCTTTACCAATCAACCCCCCCCCCCCCCCTCAAGGAAAAAAGAAACATTAAAATAGCAATGATGTAATACTTTACTTCCAACAGACGATCGCAAAATGCGGTTACCATGTTATGCAAGCACCAAAATAGAGTGCCGTTCAGCTCGACATCTAAAGTTCACTGCAGCGCTGGCCGGTGAGCGAAAGCCCAGTGCGTTTTTCTTTTTTTTTTTCTATCCATGACTCTATACCTGGATGGTAGAGTGGAAAAAAAAAATGGCTGAACAGAATAGGTGTGGTATTGTTCTTGAAATATTTTTATATATAGATATATTTATATTTGTATTATTATAGATATATTATATATTTCTATATAGATATATAGAAATTTGCGGGAATACGGTGGCCGCAGCTGGCGAAGGACAGAGTGAATTGGAGAGACATGGGAGAGCCCTTCGCCCTGCAGTGGGCGTAGTCGGGCTGCTGCTGATGATGATGAGAGGTGAGCTCAGAGATGCTTGAAGGCATATTCGCAGCTGGCGCAACTCCTTCTATCGGAATGTAGAGAATGCTTACCAAAGTGTAAACGTGGCAAAAACTCCTAAGTCCTACCACACAAACAAAATCGCTGCGTATTATACACATCCCGAGCATAGAACACATAGCGCCTATACAGATATTATATTGAAGGCAAATTTCGGGTTTGAGTGAATTAACGGCAGGATGCCTTTTGACTTCTTAGACTGGGGGTTTAATAGAAACGTTAGCCTACATGTGGTTAAAAGCGTACGTACCACGTAGTCGATGTTGCTTCTGTCTCGCCTGTCATTGTCTTGAAGGTTACCAGACGATTTAACTTATTCCGCTGCCCGTTCACACCACGCCTACAGCGTGGCAGAGGCTAGATAACAGCAAAGCGATATAGCACATTCCTTAGCAAGAGTACACACAGGGCAGGCAGATCATAGTGGCGTTGATTTCTCACGCACACTCGTCCAACAAAATATAAACACCAAAACTAATCTGCTGTCACACAATTCCCACATTGTCAAAGAATGGTCGGAAAAACGTCGGATATTTGTGTCAAATTAGGCGGAAAATGTGCAATTTGGGTATCGATATAGCCACGGGAACGGTGTGACGTCACATCCACCGGAAGTCATCACGGCATAGTGTCCTCGGCTTTCCCCTCTCAACACTTTAGCTACCAAACTGTCCAGGCAGTTTTTTTTATTTAGCGGAGCGAAATTGACTCAAGGCAAGCGAGCGCTTAAAGCTGTTATATGCAGCTATAGAAGAGCGTGGACTCTCAATAACCTCCCAGTGTGTGGTGGTGGTGGCGTTTAAAAAATTTATTTAGAAATTGTGACTTGGAGACTAGTCCTCGTGGGCGGGGTCCTCGGTCCACGATTCCGATAGCTTCTGCTATCCTGTGTAGTTCTTCCTTGCTACGAAGGCTGTCGGCGTTGATTTATTAACGGCACCAAATAACTCATGGATGCCGACAGTAACCAGTAACGAGATACAAAAATGATTAGGCTAATCATAATGCTTTAGTAAAGGAGCACCGCACGATGAATACCAATTTAGGATCCGGCATAGAATGCGACTGTTTTCTTCCTGTACTCAAACATAATCTTTCCCCGGTGTAATCAGCTGACTACGGATATTGCTGCATGCCATTTTTGAAGTAAGTGTTGCCTCTTGCACTGAGGCCGTATTAACCATTAACCAGCGATTAGCGGCATAACAGCAAAAATACTTGGTTGGAAGACAGCGCAAAAAACGACAACCACAGGGGAGGACAAGACACAAAAAAGCGTTCATTTGTGTCTTGTCCTCCCCTGTGGTTGTCGTTTTTTGCGCTGTCTTCCCACCAAGTATGAATTACCAACTCGCCCAGCACCATGTTTTACTGAACAGCAAAAATGTTTTGATATTTTATGAGCGAGTCGAGAGCCTTACATCGCATCGTCGTCGACTTTGCAAGTTTAACGCCACGCTCGTGTCGCGTTGGTTTTCTGCTGAGTATATACGGGTTCCTGACATCTGAGCGTAATATATAAAGCCCGGGTAGCGGGTGTATCGCATAAATTATGAGTGCCTGCCAAGTGAGGTCTCTCCCAGAGGGGTTGCATAATGCGCTGCGGATGGGAGCTAGACGAGTTTGCAAACGCAGTTCGCTCTCTCCATGGTAGGAAAAGGGGGAGGGGGGGTTCACACAGTGGTCTCGTAGTGAAGCCGTACAAGTCGCGTGACCCAAGTTCGCTCTGAGCCGGTGCTCGAGTGTGGAGCGCAATTAGGCTCGGCCGCGTTGCTCCCATCGTTCACGAGCTTCGCGCCGGCTCCGTCGTGGGCCTGGCTGCACGCGATAAGTTCGCGGCCCTGCAAAGGTCGTGGGCGGATGCCGAGAGCGCGATGTGGGCGAACACGTGCGAGGCTGTGAGCTTGCGTCCAGTGGACGACACGGCACATTGATTGAGTCCGCTGGCGTGAGAAAAAGGGGGGGGGGCGATTAATGTGGTGGTGATTAACAGGCCAAGTCGGTGATTAGGTGAAGAGCTGCTTAAGGGCCGAAGCAAGGGGGTAAGGGACTGAGTGAGTGGGTGGTTGAGTGGGTGGGTGGGTGGGTGGGTTTGGGTGAGTGAGTGAGTGGGTGAGTGAGTGAACGACTGAGTGAGTGAATGACTGAGTGAGAGAATGGGCGAGTGAGTGAATGAGTGAGAGTGAGTGAGTGAGTGGGTGAGTGAGTCAGTGAGTGGGTGGGTGAGTGAGCGAGTGAATGAGTGAGTGAGTGAGTGAGTGGGTGAGCGAGTGAATGACTGACCGAGTGAATGACTGAGTGAGAGAGTGGGTGAGTGAGTGAATGAGTGAGTGAGTGAGTGAGTGAGTGGGTGAGTGAATGAGTGAGTGAGTGAGTGAGTGAGTGAGTGAGTGAGTGAGTGTGAGTGAGTGAGTTCGCCATGCAGTCACTTGAACGAAATGTCCTCGACGAAAATCCTTGTTATATAGGTAGTGAAAATTACTTCCAGATGTAAACTACAAGCAAGGATGATACTTGCTTTTTGTTTCTACATCGACGCATTTCTTTTTAGAAAGTGAATGCGAAAAGAAAATTTATAATCATGCAAGATTTAGCTCCCGCGGTTTCTAGACTAACAGCACGAACTTGCGACAAGAACCTCATAACAATTCCCTGGGGCAGTGAAAATCACCTCCGTGAAGGAGGCAGTGCAAAGCACCCCCAGCAAAGCGCCCATCCTCTCTCCGGCATCGCGCACACCGCGAGTGAAAGAACGAATGCACACTGAGAACTTACCTGCACCAGTACTACCGTTAATCGTTTCGTGTCTCCCGACAGTGCTAGCTCCTATTGCACTTCTCCGCTGGATGTTGTACGCCCAAGTGGGTCATTAAGGAGTTAAGCAACGGAATCATTATGGTTAAACGCGGTAAACTTTTCACGGACAGAAACGGAACGAAGGCACAACACAGAGCGCGATCTTTGTTGTGTCTTCGCTACGTTTCTCTCCGTAAGAAGCTTAGTGCGTTTCACCATGATGAACAAGCAACTAGACCCAATTCTCGCACTTCTGACAGAATCACTGCCACTATAGGCCCCTTCCAACGGCCCTCGTGCTTGTTGATTTCTGCTATCCCGTCTTTAACGTGCTTTTCCGCTCCCATAGTATGCACCCTAGTCTATGTTTATATGCCGTTTTATGTGTTTTTGTTTGAAGAAAGCCTTGTTTCTAGGCTGGGACGTTTTATTTTTAATTTCTTCTAGAGATCGTACCGTACTGTCTGGACTATATGTCAACCAACCAGTGATACATATTAGTGGTTCGCGAAGCGACCACCCATCCTCTACAGTTTCGGTCTGCGGTATGTACTTAATGATAAGCCCGTTATACCTCGTGACTCGACTTGGAACGTTTTGTTCCTATTTATTTTTTGTTGTCCTCCCATAGTTTCTTGCCCTGAATGACATATTAACGGTACGGGGAGGAGTTGTTACAACCCGAAGCGAGAAATTAGCTATGGGAAGTCGGAGTGGCACTAAATTTCAAGGAAAAATACGAGAAATGCATGTTCGAAACACAACCGCCCCATACGCCCCAGTCACCCCGTCGAAGTATTGCTTGTAAATCCACCCTTGGCTATAGAATGCCTGAACAAGGGGAGGAAAGTGTGGCACTGGAAGACAGAGAATTAAAGATTAGTGAGGCTAAGAGGCCTGCGGATACAAGATGTTAGCAAATGAACACACAGATATGACAGGAGATCATCCGGAGAAGCCACCTTGCAGCGCGCATGAAGGTGCTAACGATTACATTGGGGATGTTGATAAAAATCAGAGGAGACACTTTCGATGGAGGCGAAATGCAGAAGGCACCCGTGTGCTGTGCGTTGTCAGGGCACGTTAAAGATTCCCAGGTGGTCGAAATTATTCCAGAGACCTCCACTACAGCACCTCTTTCTCTCTTTCTTATTTCATTCCCACCTTCCTCCCTTTCATTACGGCGCGGTTCAGGTGTCCACCGAGATATGTGAGACAGATACTGCGCTATTTTCTTTCCCAAGTGTGGTCCAGGTTGCTTTTCCCGAGCGACCAATCATTAATTTAACTGCCACCTGCAACGGTGGGTAGTTTACTCACTATCCGGTGGGCAGGTCGTGATGATGGCCCAAGGTCACGTGACCTATAGGTGGCCCACCTGTCTCCTATAGGTTGCTCTCTGTGGACCACCTGCCAGAGCCATGTTCCTGATTTTTTGGTCATAACGCCGACCACTCCGACGCCGGGCTTTCTGCGAAGCAGTTGAGTTGAGTTGAGTTTAATGGCGCATAAGCGACTAAGGCTATCATGCGCCAAGTTCCGGGTATAAAAAATTCTTTTAAATCGATGTTATACAAAAGTCTAAATTAACGGCGATGTAAAGGGCCTAAAAAGTTAATTCGTGCAACCTAGTAAAAATATAGGACAAAATTTTAGAAGAGACTTATGGTAAATGCTTTAAAAAGGGTCGGCAACCTCAGCAGCCATCCTTGGCTGTGCACGGATCTCGAGGTCCCCAACCGATGGAATAGTGACCTCAGCCGTCTTCTAACGACGAGAGGGTGGCTGAGGTATGTCAATAAATTGTAAAGTACGGGGTAGGAATTCGGAGTTTTTCTAGTACGTTGGCTTCTTTTCGAAAGTTAAAAACGCTTGACTTATCAATAAGAGCTTCTTCACCTAAAATCAATGACGGTTGAAAAGGGATGCGTTGGTTGTAAAACGGGGTAAAAAACTTGTTTCTGAGTGTTTCAAGTTCTATGCATGAGATTAAGATATGAGTTACTGTGAATTCATCTCCGCATTTTTCACAGGTAGGTTTGTCTTGTTTTCTTAGTAGAAGGTTGTGGGTAAGGTGTGTGTGTCCAATACGTAAACGACATAAAATAACTTCAAAAAAGCGTTCCTGATGTGTGCATGATTTCCATGATTTCTGCGAAACAGGGCCTTTAACGCTGTCACGTTAACAGTTAGCTGAGATTGCGGGTCTCAGTCTAAACCTAAAGAGCGTTGCCTATTTCGTTCTTAAAAGCGTTACAAAGCTGTTTAATTGATATTTCGCTAATAAAAGTACAGTCACGCGTAGTCGGCATTCGTAATTTATCGTTCCCATTGTCCTTTTTTCTCAGTTCTCGAACCCACGGCCTGAGCGGTAACCTAACCTAGAAATGGAGGCGGCGTAATTGAATCACAAGTCAATTTGCTGAAGATATGCGGGAATGTTCTAATTAAAAACGAAGTGCTTGTAAACACAGGCAAAAAGAACCAGCTTACAAGACCGGCGTCCTTCTTCGTGTATTGTCACAGCGCATCCTCCGAGAATTTCTGGCATTCCGGCGTCCTACATGGTCATATAATCAGAGTATAGAAAAAACCTGTCCCGACGTTTACTCTCGCTCCATTGCGAATTTCAGCGGCAGATTGGATGGCGCGAAATGCCCATACCAGTCGTAATAGATTTATTAATTCTGGAGTATGGGATGCACTCTGCGTTTCTGGCGACACCCTTACATTAGCGGCACGAGGGAGCACCAAGTGAATTCCTTTTGCTGATAGAGTTGTAGACAGGGGCGGATTCATTTATCGCACGGGGAAGGGTGTGGGGGTGGCTCTAAACATGAGTTAGCCTGTATGGGGATAAAAAGGGAGTAAATCGTCTTTTAGCACCCCTTTTACGGGAATGATATTTGTCCATGCCTTGGGGTAGATTTCCATCACTAAAAATATAGAATAGGGATACTTACGGTTGGTAGCAGAAACAAAATAACCTTTTCAAAACATTCCAAGCTCTTGAAGTTGTGAACATTTTAACCGAGATTGCAATATTTTCTGCTCTATAACCTCAAGACCTCCGGTGCCACGTATAAAGGCCTCCTTAACTTGATGACATCATCTAGTTACTTTCCTTTGCTCTGCGAATATGCCTCCGGCGTCAAGAGTAAACATTCCCTTTATTCAGTGATCGAAATTTGTGCTGTACTAGTGCTTTATTTGTCTACACACTTTGACTACACATTACAACTACACACTTTGGCTGCCGACTTTGACTGCTTCTTTAGCACTACTCTCTCTCTGCTTCGATGAGTTCCGTTGTATCCATGGCTCTGTTCGCAGTAATGAGGTATGTAATGTGGTCACCCACGGATGCCTTACGCCCCCTGTCGGAGCGGACAACTATTTTATTAGTTGTCGTCTGCTCCAAAAGAGGGCGTCAGGCATCCGCGGGTGACCTCATTACTTCGAATCCGCGCACTCTGACGCCATAACCGTTTCGACCAACCGAAAAGCGTTACCACCTCTGCTGACAACCTTATGTCGACAACGATGAGGCATTAAAGGCTTTCGCCTTAATATTCCAGGGGCTTGGACAGCGCGCTCCGCCCTCAAAAAGGCAGTTGTTTCGAAGATGCCTTACTGTATTTTTACTCCTATGTAGGCTAATTCGTGCTTGGTGTGTGCGACACTTGGAAATAAGGGGTATGTCACGGGCACGTGACCATCTGGCGCAAAGTCGCTCTGCGCTTTTCTCGTTTTTTTCCCTGCGTAGGGAAGACGGGGATGGAGACAGTGCTAAACACTGCAGAGAACAGAATGCATGCTTCAGACCGCGCATTTTGTTTTAAACAAAAAATTTTAAAAGAGGCCCGGAAGTGGGAGCCACGTAGTAGGTGACTTGTCTAGCGTGCCGAAGGCGCGGATTCAATTGGGGAAATACGACTTTTCTCGAAGCAAGCCTACCAGAAAGCCTTTCCGAATTTCAGTACGCGCTGATACCAGGCATTTACTTGTAATAAATTCACTAAAATATAAAAATACAACTGATGAAAGATAGTTTTCACTTCGGTCACTCTGCATCGTCAAGTATGACGTGATGGTCAAATAAATTTCGTTATTAAAGTCGAACCTCGTTATAACGAAACGGTCTATAGCGAAATAATGGACATAACGAAGGAACGACAATTCCCCTTGGAAGCTCGCTTAGCACGGGCTATAACAAAAGTACGGCTATAACAAAGTATTCGCAGGGCCCCTTCAGCTCCGTTGTAACGAGATCTAACTGCAATAATATTATTGCTATTAAAAAATTCAGGGGGCACTTTGGCTCTCTAAAGTGCTGCAAGTCGAAAGCCTTTCCTGGCGCACTGTGTTGCATTGACTGCGAAACTGTTTGTGCTGTACTAGTGCTTTATTTGACTGCACATTTTGACTACACACTACAACTACACACTTTGACTGCCGACTTTGACTGCTTCTTTAGCACGACTCTCTCTCTGCTTCGATGAGTTCGGTTGTATCCATGGCTCTGTTCGCAGAAATGAGGTATGTAAGGTGGTCACCCACGGACGCCTTACGCCCCCTGTCGGAGCAGACGACAGCTATTTTATTAGTTATCATCTGCTCCGACAGGGGCGTAAGGCGTCCGTGGGTGACCACATTACTTCGAATCCGCGCACTCTGACGTCATAACCATTTCGACCAACCGAAAAGCGTGACACCTCCGTTGACAACCTTCTGTCGACAACGATGAGGCATTAAAGGCTTTCACCCTCAAAAGCAGCCCCCCGGCGCAGCTATGCTGAATCCAGTTTTGTGTGCTCAGCTAAGCAGTAGTAAAAGAAAATGTAGTTAACAGTTGCCGTCATTTCCATGGTGGACTCCTCACAAAACTTGCAAAAACGATGGCGCTGGAAACCACCAGGCTGGTCTATGCGTCGTTGCGTTTTGTGCAAATTTTCCCCTTTGCACAAGAAAAAACTCGCTCGTGGTATGCGCTAGCGGCGGCTGTATGCACGTTGGCGTTGATCGCGTACATCGACCGGCGACCGACGCGGCGTGCCACGCGCGTGTTGAGAGGCGTTGGCGGCGGCGCAGCGAGCTGTTGTCCGGCATCGCACTCGTCCTCAGGCCGGTCGTCATGGGGCGGCGAAAAAACCACGCACCTCTAACCGGCGCAGCGCATCACGCCAGAGTCAATGCACCAGCTTTCCATTTCTTCCTTTCCCCCTTCTCTTTCCCTCTCCCGACAACGCAGGAGCTTTCCCCCTTCTCTTTCTCTCTCCCGACAACGCAGGAGCTTTCCCCCCTTCTCTTTCCCCTTTCTCTTTCCACCTCCCGACAACGCAGGAGCATCGGCCACTAAGCACACGCGGCCGCCGTGTTGATTTCCCGGGCTCCTGTTGTTATGCTCGCGTGTTTATGCGTGCAGGGGAGAGGGTGGAGGAGAGGGAGCACAAATTTGCCCGTGCCGTGCGCGTACATTCGAGCGGAGGGAGGATCGATCTGCAGACACGGCACCCGACTCTGTGGCGGGCAGAAATGAAAGGCACGGGGACTGCGAGAAACTATGGGCAAGGGGAAAAAATTGACTTTTTTTTCCCCCTTTACAAAGTGGCGCCGTTTGGCACACAGTGGCGACTGCGGCAGGAACGAATTCCGACGCTGCGGCAGGTGAAGGTAATGGCGGGAGCAGCGGTATGCACGGGCTCGGAGTTTTCGTGGCAGAGGGTTGGTTTGCCAGAAACAGAGGCAGACGAAAGAAGAAAGACGAAAGCGATTCTCTCTGTCAGTAATACTGTAGTCGTTCGCGAGCGCTTGTTTACGCAGATTCTTCTTTCCCGTGGTCCTTAGTGATTCCATTATAATTGCCAGCATTTGTCAATTCATAACGCGGTAGCAGTACTTGTAGTATTTTACGATTTCGGGCTTACGTATGTACAGGGTAAATCGCACTTAGAAGGAACGCGGCTCCGCGTGGCTGCGCACACGAGGAGCGCTATTCCGACCAAGCCGGTAGCAACTCCTACAAAGGGGCAGTTGACACGAAGCATCACGTCGAGGTCCCTCTTCTCGTGCGCTACTCTGCATTGACTCATGAACGGGTTAGATGCAATGGGACTCCGCATGTACGCGGGCACGCGGAGCCGTGTTCCCTCTAAGTGTGATTGACCCTGTACGTCCATGAAGCCTGTTTTGTGGCAGGCGGCTCACCTGCCCACTGGATTGAGGGCAACGTGCCAGGTTTGTACACCTTGCCGGCCTTGAAACTGATCAAAGGCATTCTGGGTAAAGGTCTTTAGGCCAAATACCTTCATAGTTAAGGTCTTTAGTGTGAAGGCTTTAGGTCAAAGGATTCCTTCGCATTCAAAGCACGTAAGGGCCTTGAGTGCCCACCGAAATTAGTTCTACTGCACGATATTCCGAGCTTAAGCATGCTAAACCATCGGCTAATTTTTTTACTGTATAAATTGCTTTACTAAATGCTTCGCACAGAAACCTGTAAGTTTTTCTAAAAAAATAAATAAACAAGTAGATGGAGACAAGTTACCTGTCTTTCGCGTCCCTGTTTTTCTAGTGCGTCTGGAGTCATTAATTAATGTCCGACGAATTAGCCCAACCTGATGCATTACAAAAAATGGGGGACATGTCATCTTTCTCGTTACTTCGTTCCTGCATCCTGCTTCATGTTTGCCCTTGCTCATGTTTGCGCACAGCATGCATGTCGGAGTGTGCTAATAGTAACTTTTCGAAACCGAATAGACTAGGAACAGGGTAGCTAAACACCGAATTGAATACGAATCGAATGGTAAAAGAACTGAACCGAATACTACATTATACTCGCACGAAATTTCGCAACTTGTGCGAGAGGAAACATCTCCGCCACGGCACTCCCAAGCAGCACAGATAATCGGCCCAATACTGGAAACGTATTGGCAAATGACTGTCCTACAAAGGACCACAGTGAAGCCATCCATTTACGATATTGGGTGGATTACCTGGGCTGCTAGGGGTATGACTCATCGAGTTAAAGGTATAGCTGTTTATCGAGCCTCTTCCTTCTCGCTTCGGGACTTCAGACACCACACACAGACGGTAGACAGCCACTGCTCACCCCGTCCGCATATCGTCAGCATATAACATCTTTCATGTAAGAAACGAAAGAGTGTTGACAGCATACGCCACGCTCTTTACCTTCTGCCTATGCACGGTGTCAACGTCTAAAGTGCAGCGTGTGCTCCACGCCCTGCGTGTGCTTCATGCCAAATCGAGCGCATGTGTAATCGTAGTAGTAGTAGTAGTTGTTTATTTAAAATAATAATAAAAGAAAGGAAAAGATTTTTGCTAGCCCCAGCATCTGCCATTGCTACAGGAAGCACCTGAGCTGGAGCAGCGGAAATAGAGGGGTAGCAGGCAGACTGGAGAAATGAACTGAAAGAGGTGAGGGGACAGACAGAAAGGATAGGGGGGAGAGAGGTACAATATACAAGTAATCTATTTACACTGCAACACATATACAGGTCAGGCGTCTGTGACGCCTATGTGCGCTCGTTTTGTTTTGGATTTTACACGCATTGTCTGAATGCTCTAGACGGCTTGGCAGGAATGCATAACTTGCCTTAATGGGAGACCTCACCAAGGACTTCTAAGGCTGTTTAAAAATGACCGAGGGAAGGTGAGCCGCTGCTAAGCTACCCTCACTGAGGCAAGCAGCGTTTTAAAATTTAGCTCTAAGTGTTTGCGTTAAGGACTTGGATAGGTAAGCGTCCGGAGTTGACGTCAGTGGCTGCGGTCTTGGAAAGCGCGTGGTGCGGTGGTGGGAGTACTCCCATGTGTGCGGTAATATCCACTGTGCATATTGCCGGCGCGGTGGCTCAGTGGTTATGGCGCTCGCTTGCTCACCCGAAAGACGTGGGTTCGATCCCGGTCACGGAAGTCGAATTTCGATGGAGGCGAAATTCTAGAGGCCCGTGTGCTGCGCGATGTCAGTGCACGTTAAGGAACCCCAGGCGGTCGAAATTTCCGGAGCCCTTCACTACGGCGTCCCCCATAACCTGAGTCGCCTTGGAACGTTAAATTGCTATAAACCAAACCCATTAACCATTGTGTGGATTGTGTACTGACTGTTGTGACGCAAAAAACACACCGTAAAATGCTTCTCTCGTTTAAACTGCTGGCTTATTCGCGCTGTGCCTTGTACCTATTTGAAAGCCATTGGATATCCCGGCGGTACAGGGGGTCGAACCTTGCAGCTCCCGCATACGAAGCGGATGCTAAAACCACTAGCCCGGCACTGCAGTCATGTATTTATGTATGTCGAGGCTCCGTACGGAGACCGCGACGAAACAACCGACTTCCCCGCTGCAGCCGAGGCCTCCATAACTGGCCGTGCCCAGTAATAACCAGCGGCGTACGGACGCATTTCCCGATGGGAGTCGCAATATGGGGAGCACGTCTCACTCTGAACGCTTGGTCGGACGCGGTCGCGGTGCTCGGGTCAGGGTCCAAAGGTCGAAAGAACAGGGGCGTAATATGTAACCTTGCAACCAGTGCCCCCCCCCCCCCCCGCCCCCCTCTCACGGGGGAAGGGGTTGGGCCACCGACGCCTACCCCCCACCCCCTCCCCTGCCCCGACGCCTATAGCTTGCCATTTCGCATCACGATCCAGGTGACAGGCGATGTGTAACGAGGACATCACTAGCGCACAAGCTGCCTTTCATACGAACTTATTCCTTTCCATCGCGAGTCTACTTTTTACCGCTTTCCGGGCGCGACCTTCTGCCGTGCTTGATTCCCTCTCACGTACAGCGCGCTAGTTCTCTTCCCTTTCCCTCTTGCTGCCCCGAACCCGAGTCGCTCGGAATTGTTTATGGCGGGATCGTGACCGTCGTGAAATTACCGGCCTCCAGTTCTCAGAAGGCAAGGCACGTTGATGCATGCCCCACACGGAAAGAAAAAAAGAACGATAGAAGAGACGGAGTCGAATGAGGAAGAAAAAAAAAATGGTCCATAAAACAGTGAGCGTCTTTCGCGGCGTAATACAATTAGGCTAATCACGGAGGATTTCTATTAACCGCATGCATCAAGTCGCGCGTTTTCGCAAGCGACCGAGCGGAGAGGAGGAATTGCCGCCGCGCGGCACTCACGTTCGACAGTTCCGTATAGGAAACGGAATAGGGAAATAAGGAAATAATCGTTCCATGATAATTCAAGTGGCTGCGCCCTGGAGTTTAAAGTGACGTCAGCATGTCTCAGAAAGCGACAGTACAAAAAAATAAATTTAACCAAGATGATGATCCGTGTGTGCAAGGTGTTGTAAAACGGTGGAAACAATTGAGAATTTTGATAGAATGAGCAAGTATCTATCCAGATGCACACTCAATATCCTCGAGGCTTTTGGTTAAGGGATAACGAAGGTAGTGTGAATTCTTCTTTAGAACACGTTAGTGGAAACAAGATCAGGATTCATATAGCTGATATAGCGTAAAAGTAAACCGTATTTGTATTTAAAAAATTGCCGAATGTTTTGCACTATTATGCAATGCGCTAAACTCCGCGAAAGCTGTCGCCCTGCTGTTGGCTGAGGCTCAGGCACTACAGTCTAAGACCCACAGAGTATGGGGAAATCTCGGCTACCGCAACGGGCGCAGGGTCATGTGCCTTGCGCTGCTCATGAGGGCAGCGTTGATCATGCGATGACACGGGACCGTCACGTGACCAGCTGTTGGCGATCTACACCATGAAATCCTCCACATATTTCTGCGCAAAACGTACTTTCGCTATAAAGGGGGTCATCGTTCTTACTCTTAATGAGCTAGGTTTAGAACCTTCCGAACATTGTGATGTCACACACACTGCCCACTGTGGCAGGTGGCAGTTCACTTAATGATTGGTCCAGAAAGGTTGCTTCAGTAGAACAACCTTGGTTTCACGTATGAGCACCCCCGAAGGTTGTGTTCGAAACAGCTACCTGTCGGGGCAGGGATGCATCGCTCAAAACCCGCACTACGGGGTCAGGAGTGGTATTTGGACTCCCAGCGATCTATAATTGCAGAGAATCACCAGTTCCACTCATGTCAGTATTAACTCGTTACCGCTATCGTGTCATACCCCTAAGGTGTAACTACAACAGAATCAGCAATAACATAAGATCCTAACGCATTTAAACGGTCCGTGGAGAATCGCCTAAGGTTTGGTTTGCTTTGGTTTATGGGGTTTAAGGTCCCAAAGCGACTCAGGCTATGATAGATGCCGTAGTGAAGGGCTCCGGAAATTTCGTCCACCTGGGGTTCCTTAATGACATCGCACAGTAACGGGCCTCTAGAATTTCTCCTCCAAAGAAATTCTAGCCGCCGCAACCGGGATCGAACCCGCGACTTTCGGGTCAGCAGCCGAACACCATAACCACTGAGCCACCGCGGCGGCAATGTGAAAAACTGAAAAGAGTGCCCTAGGAGTCTGCAAATGTGAGGTCGCTCTCATATCCTCTACCACAATTAATCGCAAAGTATAAACACCTTGAAACGCTTTATTTGAACTGAAACCCTTTTAAGTAAGATGGCTCAGTGTCCTAGCCTTTGGGAGAAACAGGCGGGAGGGAGGTCACATTCGGTGGTCGACGCCTGTAGCGCGCCCAAAGGCCCACTAGGACAGGAACGTGTAGTTGGCGTCACCACAGTTCATGGGCCCAATTTAATCGCGTAGGCAGCGGATATCCGGGGTGCTGGGCGCGGATTCGTTGCAGTTCGACACACTGCCATAAAAGGTGCTCTATGGTCCGCCTGGCGCCTGTGTTGCATGTAGAACAGGACACTCGTGGTCATGTGACACTTGTCTTCTGACACTGGACACTTGTGGGCATCATAATCCAAAGCAGGCAGTCGCCATCTCATGGCAGTGTGGTTTCTTCACATAGAAAGAATTTACGCAGTGTATGCCGCTCCAGCGCGCCCTGTGGTTGAGGACTTGGGCGCCTCGGTGAAGACCAGCTGGTAGGGATGCTGGGTTGACTGGGATGCATTCGCGAAGTCGGCGCCGGTCTGCCTGGCGGGCTGCAGCCTTCTTTTTGATGGGCTCAGGATCCGATGATGCTAAAGGCACTGATAAGTCCGGGTCGGAGCTGATGCCTTTCTGCTCACTCGCACATGCGTGCGAAGTGTGTCCTGGTGCCCTGTCTATTCCTACCTCGACTTGTTTGGTGGTGAGGAGTTCTGGCCAGAGGCTCCTAATGCGGTGACACAACATGCCTGCACGGGACGTCTTGCCTAATCGGATAAGTGCCTCTTGTTAGTCCGTGTAAAACGATAAGACCGGTGAAGCAATGCTGTCTGCCGGAAGTCTTCTGCAGACTTCGGGCACACAGGATTGCCTCACCGGTCTTACCGTTTACATGGACTGAACATCCATCGCTGAAAAAAAGGAGTTATCGATGTCCGAAAAAGTGTTCTTGGCTCTTGGAATATTAAGCATTTGTTGTTTCCTGGCGCACCAGATGCACAGCTAAACAACGTCTACAAACGGCTGGAGGCGTCACGGCATCCGTATACGAGCGCGTTCTTCGCGTTGGAGCGTGAGTAACACTGCTTTAGGTATGGGTCACAGCTAATAGTGTCCCAGAAAATGAATCCAGTGCATACGCTCCTAGGCGTCGGTGAGCTAGCGGCAGAAAAACGCCCTTCCGCGTTCATTCCCGCACGGCCGCATTCGCAGAACTGCGCTGCGTTGCCATGGGACCAGACGCGTCGGCAGCGCAGCGCTAAAGGAGAAATACTAATCACGAGGACTCCGAGGAGTCAAGTGAAGAGAGGGGGGGGACACTTCCTCGCCCGGCACGTGAGTGGACAGGTGGCGCACCCAGACCCGCGCTCCGCTTTCGTCGACCTGCATTTCTTTGTCTCCGATAAAGACTCGCCGTCATCGCAGACCGGTCGCCGTCGACTGAGAGCCCCTAGGCCGGTCAATAAACAGCGGCCGGTGTTTCACTGAGAGACACCATCTCCCTCACTCTCCCCCTATAGGACGGCGTTTAATCAATCGCACGACGACAAAGGGGGCCCCTAATCGATTTTAATATTACCGTCACACGCCCGGCACACGCGTTAGGCGAGGGGCGTTTCGGTGAAGCGAAAGAAATGAAGCGCTCAACACAGCGCCAAAGCAAATCTTTGCAGTTTCCAAGAAAACCAAGAAAAACCCTCGAGCGTGTGCAACCTAAAAATCCACCCGTCCGCCGGTCCAGGGAAAGCCGATTTAGAAACAGGCGCATGAAATTGTTTTACGAGGTATGCGCCATTGCTAAAGCGGGCCATCGGTCAAAGAGAGTTGCGTCATCGGTGAACATCGTCAAACCGCTTGAGCTGCTGGTCGCCGCACAGCGCTGCGAGTGTATTAGAAGGCGCCTGTTTTGGAAATAACGCCGCAGTTCCGCAGTCTGGGCACAATAAAAGCGAGGACGACCGAGCGTCGCCGTTAAGCGCTGCCGCTGAATGAAGCGAGGGAATGAAAAAACGAGACGACTGTATGGTGCTGGGATGCTGCTTCGTTCCACCTAACGACCAGTCTGGCTCCAAGTGATTTGGATAAGTTGCACTACTTTATAGCGCACATTACGACATTACCCCGCAGGCTTGGCCAAAAAGATGACGCTTGCTTTTACCCCGTCCCTAAATTGAGCCCACCCTGTGCGGTATTCATCTGATGTAATATGCTGCTGGCTACAGATTTTAGCCTAACATATAGTGAGTACGAAGGCAGTATGATATTTAAACAAAAAAAAACGAAAAAATACGCTGGTAACTACGTCTTAGCGATGATGAAGGCCCATTTGTTTCTTGTGAAAGTTGCGAAAGGTCAAGAAGACTACATCATCTCGAAGAAGGTGATTGTATCTCAAGGCTCTTTAGAGAATAAAGAAGCTAAGCTGCTATGCATTTCGTGTCATAGAAGGGGGCGGTCATTTATTTTTTCGGAGTGAGCGGCCTTGTCTAAAACGCTGCCGTATACTACGGCAGGGCACACCAAGACCATAAAGAAGAAACTATACAGCCTTATTTGATGCTCAGATACGCGTAAGCTTCAGCGCTATAGACATAAACGAGATGTTTAGCACACAACAACCTTCCCCTTGAAGACGTAGGACGA
Source organism: Amblyomma mixtum (assembly GCF_055824585.1). Lineage (NCBI taxonomy): Eukaryota > Metazoa > Arthropoda > Arachnida > Ixodida > Ixodidae > Amblyomma > Amblyomma mixtum. Next base: position 434,305,717 of record NC_143014.1, read on the forward strand.
AGTTTTATACGGCGGACTATTCATGTGGATGCGACGACCGCCCCTTGCAAAGCTGGAACAATCTGGCTTCGCTTTGCAAAATGCCTCAGGCACAGATGAGCAGGTAAACCCACGAAGCTGAGATTGCGTAGATAAAATGTGAGATTGCCCTCATTCAGTAAATAGCTTGGAAGCGTATGATAATGACGTTGCTTATGAGAAAGAGAAACGTAGTTTGCTGTGTGTCCTGAATGGAATGTGATTCGCTTTGTGCGTAAGCAATTGCCTAGGAAGAAACCGCCATGCCGTTCGAGCGCAACCGCTTCCCTGATTTCGGTCTTACCTTTCTTAGACAAAAAAGGGTGTATTAAGGCCTGTTTTGTCAGGGTGGAAAGTAGGGCTAGTTGGTTTAGGCTGGTTTGGTTTATTTTGGTTTAACGTCCCAAAGAGACTCAGACTATGAGAGACGTCGTAGTAGAGGCTCCGGCTAATTTCGGCCTCCTGGAGTTCATTGACCTGCACTGACATTGCACAGTACACAGACCTTTAGTGCTTCGTCTCCATCAAAATGCGACCTCCGCGGCCAGGTTCGAACCCGCGTCTTTCAGGTCAGCAGCCGAGTACCACAACCACTCAGCCACCATGAGGGATGCTAAACTTGTATCTCTGACACATCTGAACGCCAATCGCTAGTTGCTAGTTCACCGTATAAGAGGACTAGAGCTGTTCGGTGCAGTTCGGCGATCACAAAGATGACTGATTTCAAGGAGGCCGAAAATTTTGAAGAGGTGGCTTGTATCAATATAGACTAACGCGTTAAAATGAAAAAGGTCCTACTCTCAACGAAAGCGGAGCCATTACAAGGTATAAAAGTTTAAAAATTAAACAGAAGTGCACTGTGGTGTTGAACACAGCTTTTAAGAGGGCGTTGTCCCTGGGGCTAGGCACGCTTATGTAATTTTATCAGTAATTAGTAAGCTTCTTTTTCTCCCGGGTAAACGTCAACATGACCGGAAAAAGCCGCAGAATTATTTATACAAACAACAAAAACTGGACTCAGTTGTCCTCACAATCAGTTTGAACTCTTCCACTGAATCGCTTGCCAGAACCTGGTCCCGCGGAAACCATATGAGGGAGCAAAATTATTTTAAGGGCTGTATAGTAGCCATCTATTAACCGGTAGCCTTTTATCATGGTAGCGTATGGTTACCAGGGGATTAAAAACGCAGTATTGGACAGCAAAGAGTGAGATGGCGAAGTAGGAGAAGCCTTGGTCATTCAGATGGCGTAGCCTGGATGACGGTGATGATGATAATGAAACGAGAGTGCGCCATTATTAACTCACTTTGATAATACAGAACGCCCACACACGAATAATCCGTAGTCCGCTTTTCAAACTGGCCAACGAGATGATTGGTTGATGGTTTGTTGGAGTTTAACGTCCCAAAGCGACACAGGTTATGAGGGACGCCGTAGTGAAGGGCGCCGGAAATTTCGACCGCCTGGGGTTCTTTAACGTGCACGAATATCGCACAGTACACGCGCCTTTGGAATTTCGCCTCCATCGAAATTCGACCGCCGCGGCCGGGAGGCCAAAGAGATGAGTATACTTTAATGCAGTAATCGCACCTCAGGAGTTCCATACGTTTACGGTAAAGTACTACCAGATTTTTAGTCCTATCACTACGCTTACGCAATGCTGCTTAAATCGCGAAACTCGAAGAGAAGAAACGAAAAATTTAATCCGTTTTTTTTTTTAAATATCTGTCCCTTCCATACTTTCTGTAATCCCTTCCTCCACAGTACGGTCCACCCTCTGTACGACTGCTACCACGCATTTCCCGCCGTGGTGGCTCACTGGTTAGCGCGCTCGGCTGTGAGCTGGAGTACTTGGGTTCAATTCCAGCCACTGCGTCCTCGTTTCGGTGGAGGCGAAACTCAAAAGTCGTCCGTGTGCTTTGCGATGTCAGTGCAAGCTAGAAATCCCCAAATTAAAAAATTTAAAATTAGTTTTGAGGACGGGAAATAACGCAGTAACTGCCTTACATATCTCCCTGAACACCTGAACCGCGCCGTATGAGAAGGGAGGAAGGTGGGAGTGAAAGAAGAAAGAGGTGCCGTCGTGGAGGTCTCCGGAATAATTTCGACCACCTGGGGATCTTTAACGTGCACCGACATCGCACAGCACACGGGCGCCTTTTGCGTTTCTCCTCCATCGAAACGCGGCCGCCGCGGTCGGGTTCGAACCCGGGTACTCCGGCTCAGTATACCAGCGCATTAAAAGTGCACTGAAGAGGAATCTGAACTCGTATTTTTACCGCTGGAACGTGATCTACACGCTCCGAGCGTTTTTATATACTTGAAATTATTGCCCTGTGCGGCCGATTTCCTTATTTAAATCCGATTAAATGTCAGGCCCGAACGTTTCTTTTTTTTTAATTCCCCGCAGACGGTAGAAGGAGTCGACCAACCTTTCAATCAGTCCCGTGGCGTCTTGCCGCTCTGCCATCGGCGGGGTGATACGTAGTGATCGGCGAAAGCAAAGAGTCCACGCGCATTTTTATTTCCGCGGGCCTAATTCGCGGCTATGTAGTCTCTGACTAGACCTATTTATTCACGGAAACCTAAAAAATCAAAATAAAAGCAACAGCAAAGCCGCCCCGCGACTGCCTGAAAGGCACTCCATGCGTTGGTCGACTCCTCCCACCGTCTGCGGGGAATTAAATAAAAAGGTGGGAGCCGGACGTTAATCCGGTTTAAATTAGGGAAATCGGTCGCACAGGGCAATAATTCGAGGTTTCTAAGAATGCTCGGAACATGTAGATCGAGGTCCCGCGGCAAAGATATGAGTTCAGATACCTCTCGCAGTGCACCTTTAACCACTGAGCCACCGCGGCTGGGTATCCCCAAATGGTGTAAATTATTCCGGAGCTCTCCCCTGCGGCACCTATTTCTCTCTTCTTTCATTCGCACCTTCTTCCCCTCCTCATGGCGCGGCTGAGGTGTCCACTGAGAAATGAGGCACGTACGTGTGATCGGAGGCGGAAGGTCTCCCATATACACTTCTTGCTGCAAAAAGGATAGGACAGCTGAGATGCGCTCGATCAGAGTGACCATTATTCGAGGCCCAATGAAGGAGTTTTAATGCGAATGCCTTTAATACCTCATCGTTGTCGACAGAAGGCTGTCAGCAGAAGCTTCTCAGCAGAGGTGTCACGCTTTTGACGGGTGTCCACCGAGATATGCGAGACAGTTACTGCGTAATTTCCTTTCCTCAAATACAATTTTCATTTTCTTCATTACGGCCCCTCTTTCTCTTTCTTCTTTCACTCCCACTCCCTCCCTTCCGGTACGGTGCTGTTCAGGTGTCCACCGAGATGACAGAAAATTACAGCGCCATTTCCTTTCCTCAATAAGCGTTGGGTTCAAAGGGCAAGGCATCGCGCGAACGGGTGGTGGTGTTCCGTGGACTCCCCGGCAGCACTACAAAACGCTGTCGCGTTCCGCTCCTAAAGCCTGAGCTTAAGCGCCATTATTTAACAGTTAATTAGCATTTAGTGATTAATCACCAATCAGTCATTAGTCAGTAATTAGTCATTACTTAGTAATTAGTACTTATTTATGTGTGACGTCATCCAGTGGTGACACCACCAGTGCCACAGAGGCAGTCAAAGTGGTGCGGAAAACGCTTTCGCCTCTACGCACTTTAGACAAAGTGCCCACTGAATTTTTTACCTGACCTAAATGATCGCATTGGGTCGGAACTTGCGAGCTCCCACCTTGAGGGCCGTGGGAGGTCGTTTGTTCTGAATGCGAGAGTTTCTGGCTGCGATTTACTATGCCACTCTGACGCCGTTTGCCACGGTTAAGATCTTGTATGCGGATATCATTATTAAAAAATCACAAGGAAACCTGATGATCTTGAGTCGGTAGCGCGACAAGGTTATAGTAGGATACAAGTTAAGAAAACATCAGTTGCTAACACTGAGCCACGGTCCGACGCGTCCTGAGAGTACTACACTAGCCAATCACAACATTAAATGAAATCACATTTTTGATGCTTGACTGTATTAGACAATCCAGGTGTGATAAGTCTAGAGCTTATATTTTTTTCTTGTGCTTAATTTCTTGTTTAAGTAGCAAGAAAAATTCAGGGGGCACTTTGGCTCTCTAAAGCGCTGCAAGGCGAAAGCCTTTCCTGGCGCACTGTTTGGCATTGACTGCGAGACTGTTTGTGCTGTACTGGTGCTTTATTTGACTGCACATTTTGACTACACTTTACAACTACACACTTTGACTGCCGACTCTGAGTGCTTTTTCAGCACGACTCTCTCTCTCTGCTTCGACGAGTTCGGTTGTATCCATGGCTCTGTTCGCAGTAATGAGTTGTGTAATGTGGTAACCCGTGGACACCTTGCGCCCCCTGTCGGAACGGACAACTATTTTATTAGTTTTCGTCTGCTCCAAAAGGAGGCGTCAGGCATCCGTGGGTAACCTCATTACTGCGAGTAGTAGTAGTAGTAGAACTTTATTTTCCAGCGATGTAGGACGCCCCCTACTCCCCGCCCCTGGCACGTAGGCTCAAGGGGCGGGGGCCGGGGCTTCCGCGACTAAAGACAGGCGAAGTTGCAGTGTTTCTTCGCGGCTTCCGTCGCCAGGCGCATGACTTGTTGCTGGTCGGCGGGGGACTCGCTTCGCAGCAATGCCTCCTAGGCATCTCTACTTTTAATGTTCTTCCTGACGCCTGGAGAGTCAGGACATTGCCAGATTATATGATCAAGAGTGCCCCTATCTCCGCAGAGTTTACACTTATCATCAAGTCTATCGTCTATTCGCGTGATGAACAACCAGACGGGATTTGGGAAATTCCCAGCTTGCAGGCGTCGCCAAGCGACAGCCTCTCTGTTGCTTAAAGTTCGGTCCGGTGGTAGCAAAGACCTTCTTCCAACTCTATAGTGCTCGACGATTTCAGTGTAGGTTTGCGCGCGCCCTCATCCAGTCCCCTACAGCCGGGCGGCTCTACGGTTACCCGGAAGTAGAGAGCTCGGGCTAACTCGTGTGGCGCCTCATTGCCTGGTATTGATTCGTGTGCGGGGGTCCAGATTATCAATCCGCGCACTCTGACGTCATAACCATTTCGACCAACCGAAAAGCGTGACACCTCTGCTGACAACCTTCTGTCCACAAGTTTCTGTCGACAACGATGAGGCATTAAAGGCTTTCGCCTTAAAAGTTTTAACAACGGGCTACTTTTTTATCGTTGAGGTATTCTGTGCGGCGGTCCTGAATGTGGGCTGAGCTTCACTACAGACTTAAGCTGTATCCGACTGTAGAGGCTGTTGATGCATTTGCCGTAAGAAGCATCACTTCCCTTCAGCCAATGGGAATTATCCGGTCTGGTGACCTCACTTACCTCCAGCCAATGGAAATTATCAGGTCAAGTGATGTAACTTGCCTTCAGCCAATGGGAGAATTTTATGATCGACAACAAAGTTTATTCGCGATGAGGCTTTTAATGTTCTCGCTTTAAAACTGCACGTCAGCGAATATGGGAAGGCTGCATAAGAAGAGGTTTTCGCCTTTAAAAAATATAGACATCGCAAGCAGTATAAGGCTGGAAGTGAGTGGCCGCGGATGTGCTCCGGATTCCTGTTTCTGCCTGACAAGGCGCCGCAGAAATTAAACGCTGGAAGACAACCGCCGGCTTCGCCATCATCCTTCGGAATTTCATTTCTTAGCAACGCGTCTTCAGAGAAGGAGACGTCGTTGGAGGGGAACTCAGGCGCTTTTTTTTTTGACCTCCACGCTTTTCTACGAAACTTTGGTGGAGGTTCTCCGGAATTTTTTAATCCTGAGAGTGGAAAAAAAATTCGTCACAGACGCTAAAAACTGCTCAAGTGTGGGAATGCGAAAGCATTAATCACAATGGGTGCATTGACATCCACCAACACACGCGTATATGACAACACCCGGAACGCTCCACGACGAACGGTTGAATTGCATTTTGATACGAAAGTCTGGGAAGACATACAATTGAAGGTGCATATGTCGTCGGTTCGAATCCCTCTCACCAGGTAGCCTTCAGTTTGACTAGAACATGCAAGCTGTATGCAACGAGAAATCGTACCACACCACCCGGTACGATACGACGACAGTTACGTCACAGTTTTGGTACGAATGTTGGGAAAACTGGCGCCACATGCAGGTCGGCCAGTGGCAAGTACAGTCTTTGTCAAAAGTAACCAGGCTACACGGTTTGCTTCTCAGTCGTATATAAAAGCTATTACGCCAACCTTCAAGCTCTGAATCTCTCTATGCCAAGGAGAACCCCTCTCCTCACCTCTAAATAAGTTTTTTTATCTTTAGGGAAGCCGTAAGGGCTCTACTATACGATTGAGAAGCAAACCATGCAGCCTGGTTACTTTTGACAAAGACTGTACATGTAGACGCACATGTAGAGGATTGTCTGAAGTGGCGGCGCTTGGAGATTTGCTGTGTGCATAAATCAGCCGCTGGATGACGTCACAATGTGTTTTCTTTTTCTGCCATCGCTGAGATTTTTTGTACTATCTTCGAGTACACTTATACACGCCGCCGGCTATTCTCGTGAAGCGACTAGTAATGCTTTCACATTAAACAATGGTACTCCCACCAAAGTGTCGCCGGTGAACTGACGTTTCTGCTCCAACTCGGCACCTTCCTCAGGTCTCACTGCATGGAAGCAAGAGGCGCACTTTTCTTTAACCTTCTTTTTATCACTACGACTGCGGGTCACCGCAGTGCGACTCACAATAGGTCACAACCGGACCGCGGGGTATTCTTCGTGCGAGCCACATGATTCTTGATCCTTTGTGAGAAATTTTGCCGCCGGGTGCGTTCTGTATACGCCCAAAGTTCTGCGCAAATTGGGTTTATATTTTTCCGGTTCTGTGGCCCCAAGAGGAGGGATTTCGAAGGGGAACCTTGATTGCTGACATCGTGAGCTGCAGTTTCGTCAATATTCGCTCTGAGTTTGCTCAAGAAAAAAAAAAAGAAATTGACCTCGTTTCTTGTCATTTAAGGTAAATAATGATTGAAGCGGTCACTAACGGGCGCCAGTTTAGCCGATCGATGCGCACACGAGGTGCTCTTTGACAGTACATCCGTGATGCCAGACTTTGGTCGAAATCCATACAGGTTTTGTTTTCCTTTCCTAGCTGCTGCTTTAAAACGTTTTGCTCAATATTCTACCGGGCGATTCATTTTTATTAATTTATTAGTACCTCAAAAGCCCTTTGGGGGTATTGCTGGAGATGTGGGCTAATGGATAATTTAATTAGTTCTGTGATGAATTGCTAAGACAAGGAGCATACAAGAAATATGATGCGACAGTCAACTCGGAATGCTCGAAAACCCTCCGGACGTTCCGAACAGCGCGTTCTTTCCTTTAACTCTTCTGCAGTACGGTGAAGCTGTGCTCCACGACACAAGTCGCTGTCGTGCGACAGACTACATGACAGGGCTCTCTGTCGCACGATAGAAGAGTCTGTCGTGCGACAGAAACTTCTGTCGGACGACAGAAGTTTCTATTTTTACCTTGCCGAGTACTGTGTGCAGTCTTCATCAAGCGAATCACAGCGAGAAGAACACCCGATCGAGTTTCTCCGAACGAAGGCGCGCTGTTTGTGCAGAAAATTAAAGCGGCTGACTTGATTAGCGATGCGCAGTGACTGAGGTATGTTTGCATGTATCGAATCGCGCGCACGGCGAATATATCTAAGAACAAGAACATGGCTCCTCGCCTTGGATTCAGCGTTACAAGGTGCTATGCGCAAGACCTTCGTGTGAAATAAACAAAGTTCAGATGAAGCCATTGTGACATTATGTAGCTGATGATGTGCGGAAAATTTAGCCTCAGCAAGGCTAAAAGTAATAAGGGGCTAAAAGATAGAATAAACGAAAAGTCTGGTGAGAGGCAAGCAGTACCCTTCAGTTAGCGTGAGCTAGACTCTTAACAGAAGGTGTAAAATGGAGTAAAGTGCCCTCTAGCACACTTCCTTTTATTAAGGCAGGACAGCTTATTCCCTCTTTACTCCTTTCTGTTCGGAGTGTGAGCTACACTCTATACAGAAAGGAATAAAAAGGGAGTACGATATCCTCAAAAACTCAACATTTTCGTAAAGGGAGGGTGCTAAAGGGCGGCTTGATCTCCATTTACTCCCATATAGGCTTATTCGTGTTTACCGTGTATGAAAGCACCAGACCGTCACATTCCACAAGCAGTACACCTTGAAGTCGAAAAAATACACCGGTATACCGGTACGAGGGATAGAAGTCAACCCTCGAGTCAAACAGGCACTGACTACCAACTAATGCTATTCGAGAAGCCAGGCACGCTTATGCACTTCGGAAGTTATTAACTTTTATGTGAATTAGAATAAACGGCATGAAAAAAGAATAAAGCATAGTTAACAATATATAGCTGTAATACACTATATGCTGGCGTCTATCTCCCTCATATAGGTCAGATATACTTTAAACAGTGTGGCCATTTCCGCTGTATACATTTATCTCTGCTTCAGTAAGAGAGGCCAAAACTGGAGCGTCATTATCGAGGTGTGGAAACCGTTGCTTCCTTCAATAGTCGTTTTCTGAGACCCGGTGGAAACCGCGAGGAGAGGATAAAACAAATTCTTCTACGTTTACGCTTTCTCGTTAATGCGTTTGATCAGCGCAGGTGTTTACGATTTTGTGATTATCTGAAGAGAATCCACCAATATCTGTATGGAGAGCACACAGAAGCTACTCAGTGTCGGTGACGTCACGTCACGTGACCCGTACTGGCCTCGCTCTGTGTTACGCCGAAGCTCACGCCAGAGGTGAGTGCCTAACAGCTTCGCTGAAAGAGAAAAAAAAAACTCGTTTTCTGGGCAGGAAGCTCTCGGAGATCCCGTAGGAGTCTGAGTTCAAATTGTATTATAAAAAGTAATAATTTACTTCAGAGTCTACATTTGGGTACGCGTAGAGCAATATCAGCTCCACTGTGCAGAACGACTTCTTAAATTGAACAACGCAGCCTCGCTGAAACTGTTCGTTATTTTTCCATGGTCTAAATTACGATTCATGTCTCCGATTCAATCCTTCCCCTTTTTGCTTCCTGCGTTCCTCGCATCCCACTCCCGCTGACCCTTATTCCATTGCTCGTTTATCTCCCAAAATTCAATTTTGTTTCCATTACCTTCGGGTCTTCCCTTCGCGCCTTGCTTGGTCATCGCCCGATCCTTTGGCCAATCCCCCACCGGTGGCTGCGAGCCATTATCCTGACGCCAACAGCAATAAAAACAACGACGTAGCCTAACGCGCGCAATGAATGCGTAACGCCAGAAAAGCGTCCAAGAACGCAGCCGGAAAGAAGTAGAAAAAAAAACGCGACCTGAAGCAACAAGAAAAAAGCAGATATACACAGCAAGCGAACGAGTCGTGCAGGCTGTAAAAGGGCGCAAAGAGGACTCTGAACGAAAGGGCGCTGGCAAATCGATTCTGCCCCGCGGGCTGCCCCCTCCTCCTCCCCGCTTTGTCCCCCTCTCCATCGTTCTTCTTCCCACTTCTCCCGCTTCCCAAGCCTGTTCTTTTGCACGGCGTGGCAGACAGCTTCGTCGCTGCGAGTTCCACAGCACGGCCAAGCGAGCGTTGGGGATACGAAGGAAATGCCGAAAGCGAGACAGCACACGAAAAAGCACGCCAGACTCGGGAGCACGTTCGCTCAACTCGCCCTCCAGAACCCCCTTCCCAAGCAGTACACCGCCACTGCACTCCGTCTCGTTAGAACCGTGCAGTGGTCCTGGAGATTGCGTGAAGCGCGGAGGCGGTTATTGAGGCGCCGGGAAGAATTCTTTGGTTATATCAGCCGCTATTCGTCTTAGAACACGCTTATCAAAATCTTGCACTCTCTTTTGAGAAAAGATCGCATGTTAGCAGAATGTCGCGCCACCTGGTGCATAAAAAAGAACTGCTCAGTGCTGACAAAACACTAACGTATTGCAGGAACAAAACAGCGCGCCACCGCTAGCTGGCAGCCCAGCGTGTAAGCGGAGATATAGTCTGTTATCGTCTGCTAAGTGGTCACGGAGAACAACCGGGGTTTCAGGCGGAGTTTCTCGACTTAATAGTACTGAACTGGCATGATCAAATAACTCTGGAGGCGAGCGCCAAGTAGCTGTGACGTTCAACAGTGACAATACAGCCGTTACTTTGAACATCTAACTATGTGTTCCGTTCCGCCTTTTCAGCATCGTCTGGTTCTGTTGTCGAGCGCAGACGTATAGGGTTTGAACAACGGGGTGTTCCGTTCCGCCTTTTCAGCATCGTCTGTTTCTGTTGTCGAGTGCAGACGATAGGGTTTGAACACCTGCACCACGGAGGAACACAATGCATTGGATTGGAACGAGCGATGTATTTCGAGTGGCTGACGCTGGGGCAGACTTACACTGCACTGCACGGTTTTATTGGGACTGGGGTTAACCTTTTCCCGCAGACCGAGCCCGAGCACCGCGGCGCTGGGCGCTCAGGCGAAATCGTCCCCCTGTGCACCGCGGGGCGGCGCCACCGCTGCGCAGGGTCAAGTGTGAAGGAACTCTCCTGGGGAAGCGGAGCATTTTCTTCCACTTTTTCGGGGCAGGATGCGCGATGGCATTCCTTTTTTTAGTGCCACCGATGACGTAGAAAAAAGTTAATGCAAAAATTGAAAAATAAAAAAGATGGAAGAGCTTTTTCCACGCAAACTCCTGTGAAAAGAGGCGCCGACTCGTGAAGATCGAAGCGTTGCCAAAACTTTGCAGCCTAAACTCCGTCCAGCATTCCCAAGCGTGCACTTTGTGATGCGTTTCGAAAGTCTTTTAGGACGTTCAAGGCACACACTGCTGAGAACCACTTCATCCAATTTTTGTTCTTAGCAAAAATCGATTCTATATGCCTCTTTCTAGGTATACTGATATTTCTCCTGCTGGAAAAACCCCTCGATTCAAACGCGTGACGTGAACATCGAAAAAGACTCTGTAATGACCGCGCTGAAGTGGGATCGTTCGTATATGCAGCAAGTTTTCTTGCGAAATCGGCCGTAGATGATGGCGCCCGTATCCTGTACTATCCTTCCTAGGTTATAAAAGATCGTTTTCAGTGATACTATAGGGCCTTTCTCGTTAGAATGCTTTGATGTATCGATACAGATAAACTTGAATTTGTCCTCAACTGCCCATTTAAAAGTGCTGTGTTTTTCGTGTTCCCGGGATAGTTCCGATTAAGAGTTTGGATTACTGTTCTGCGCGTTCTAAGTTTCATTTTGGATGGAAAAACAGTTTCAGTCAGTTTTAGTCAGCAGGTCTTACGAGCTGCAGTCGTCTATTCAAGGCAGTAATCGTCATCACAGAAGCACAGCGCCCAAAACTGAACCCATTATACAGGGTGTTTCACCTAAGACTTTCTGCAATATTTAAAATTAAGCTATTTGAATTAGATGCGCGCTTTTTCTGGTATAGCATTCCCAGTGGTGTAGTACATCATAATGCAGCTAAGACGTGCTAACTAGCAGGCTTGTTAACCAATATTTAATAGTTAACTTTTAAACTATTACCGTTGGGCTCCTTAATTATTCAGAGGTATCCAGCCCACCGTAAGTAATGTCCATATCCGTTTTTAGAATTTCGAGAACGCGATTATCCTCGGCGCTGTGGCCCAACAAATTTCGCCTACATCGCGCCAAAATACATGCGGTTTGAGAAGCTTGCAGGCAAAGCAACCTCTCCAGTGCACGTAACTCGTCGAAATAGGCAAAATTTGTTGGGCCACAGCGCCGAGGATAATCGCGTTCTCGAAATTCTAAAAACGGATATGGACATCACTTACGGTGGGCTACATGCCTCTCAATAATTAAGCAGCCCGACGGTAATAGTTTAAAAGTTAACTATTAAATATTGGTTAACGAGCCTGCTAGTTAGCACGTCTTAGCTGCATTATGATGTACTACACCACTGACAATGCTATGCCAGAAAAAGCGCGCACCTAATTCAAATAGCTTATTTTTAAAAATTGCAGAAAGTCTTAGGTGAAACACCCGGTATGAAGATACTACGTTTGTCTCGGCATCTTATTCGCACAGGGTGACTGAGCGCTGATGTCCAATCAAATAAAGACAGCAGTTAAGCAGCATACGTTAATTAATGTCAAATCATTGCAGAACCGCGCAGTGCCGTTTATTTACTGTGAGTATTCACGTCGCACCAGCATCCTGAAGCCTGAGGAACCAGAGGCCTGAAGAAACCAGCAGGTATTCAGAAATTATGCCTCCGCCAGAAAGTGGCATGATTATCACGTCGCACCAGCATCCTGAAGCCTGGAGAACCAGAGGCCTGAAGAAACGCGCAGGTATTCAGAAATTATGCCTCCGCCAGAAAGTGGCATGATTATCACGTCGCACCAGCATCCTGAAGCCTGAGGAACCAGAGGCCTGAAGAAACGCGCAGGTATTAAGAAATTATGCCTCCGCCAGAAAGTCGCATGATTATCACGTCGCACCAGCATCCTGAAGCCTGGAGAACCAGAGGCCTGAAGAAACGCGCAGGTATTCAGAAATTATGCCTCCGCCAGAAAGTGGCATGATTATCACGTCGCACCAGCATCCTGAAGCCTGGGGAACCAGAGGCCTGAAGAAACGCGCAGGTATTCAGAAATTATGCCTCCGCCAGAAAGTGGCATGATTATCACGTCGCACCAGCATCCTGAAGCCTGGGGAACCAGAGGCCTGAAGAAACGCGCAGGTATTCAGAAATTATGCCTCCGCCAGAAAGTGGCATGATTATCACGTCGCACCAGCATCCTGAAGCCTGGGGAACCAGAGGCCTGAAGAAACGCGCAGGTATTCAGAAATTATGCCTCCGCCAGAAAGTGGCATGATTATCACGTCGCACCGGCATCCTGAAGCCTGGGGAACCAGAGGCCTGAAGAAACGCGCAGGTATTCAGAAATTATGCCTCCGCCAGAAAGTGGCATGATTATCACGTCGCACCGGCATCCTGAAGCCTGAGGAACCAGAGGCCTGAAGAAACGCGCAGGTATTCAGAAATTATGCCTCCGCCAGAAAGTGGTATGATTATCACGTCGCACCGGCATTCTGAAGCCTGAGGAACCAGAGGCCTGAAGAAACGCGCAGGTATTCAGAAATTATGCCTCCGCCAGAAAGTGGCATGATTATCACGTCGCACCAGCATTCTGAAGCCTGGGGAACCAGAGGCCTGAAGAAACGCGCAGGTATTCAGAAATTATGCCTCCGCCAGAAAGTGGCATGATTATCACGTCGCACCAGCATTCTGAAGCCTGAGGAACCAGAGGCGTGAAGAAACGCGCAGGTATTCAGAAATTATGCCTCCGCCAGAAAGTGGCATGATTATCACGTCGCACCAGCATTCTGAAGCCTGAGGAACCAGAGGCCTGAAGAAACGCGCAGGTATTCAGAAATTATGCCTCCGCCAGAAAGTGGCATGATTATCACGTCGCACCAGCATTCTGAAGCCTGGGGAACCTGAGGCCTGAAGAAACGCGCAGGTATTCAGAAATTATGCCTCCGCCAGAAAGTGGCATGATTATCACGTCGCACCAGCATTCTGAAGCCTGAGGAACCAGAGGCCTGAAGAAACGCGCAGGTATTCAGAAATTATGCCTCCGCCAGAAAGTGGCATGATTATCACGTCGCACCATCATTCTGAAGCCTGGGGAACCAGAGGCCTGAAGAAACGCGCAGGTATTCAGAAATTATGCCTCCGCCAGAAAGTGGCATGATTATCACGTCGCACCAGCATTCTGAAGCCTGAGGAACCAGAGGCCTGAAGAAACGTGCAGGTATTCAGAAATTATGCCTCCGCCAGAAAGTGGCATGATTATCACGTCGCACCAGCATTCTGAAGCCTGAGGAACCAGAGGCCTGAAGAAACGCGCAGGTATTCAGAAATTATGCCTCCGCCAGAAAGTGGCATGATTATCACGTCGCACCAGCATTCTGAAGCCTGGGGAACCAGAGGCCTGAAGAAACGCGCAGGTATTCAGAAATTATGCCTCCGCCAGAAAGTGGCATGATTATCACGTCGCACCAGCATTCTGAAGCCTGAGGAACCAGAGGCCTGAAGAAACGCGCAGGTATTCAGAAATTATTCCTCCGCCAGAAAGTGGCATGATTATCACGTCGCACCAGCATTCTGAAGCCTGAGGAACCAGAGGCCTGAAGAAACGCGCAGGTATTCAGAAATTATGCCTCCGCCAGAAAGTGGCATGATTATCACGTCGCACCAGCATTCTGAAGCCTGAGGAACCAGAGGCCTGAAGAAACGCGCAGGTATTCAGAAATTATGCCTCCGCCAGAAAGTGGCATGATTATCACGTCGCACCAGCATCCTGAAGCCTGAGGAACCAGAGGCCTGAAGAAACGCGCAGGTATTCAGAAATTATGCCTCCGCCAGAAAGTGGCATGATTATCACGTCGCACCAGCATTCTGAAGCCTGAGGAACCAGAAGGCCTGAGGAACCAGAGACCCTAAATTGAAATTTGCAACTGAAATAAGAAGTCGAAATGTGTTTTCTGCAGCTCCCATGAATCACTAGGGACAAAGAAACAGACAGCCGCAACGTAGTACGCTAGATCTTGATCTACTGATTTCTCTGACGTCTTGTAAGATGATGAGACAACAGTTGATGTCCAGGTTGCGTTGCGTCTGTTTCTCCGTGCGCTGGTCTTCTTGAGCTCTAGAGAAAGTGCACTTCACCAATCAGCCCAGTTATATGCATCAATGGAAGCAACAAGCTGGAAGCTACGCGAGTGAAAAAAAAATGAAATATAGCAGCCGGCAGTGCCAAACACATTTATATTTTATTAAAGTCTAATTCCAGCTCGGACAACTTGCCTTCGCGTTAAATGAACATTACGCCACTCTTACAGTAAAGAATGCTTTTTTCCACTCAGTCCATCCCTCGAGCACCGGTGCGATTATCTTTTATTTTGTATTGTTTCGGTTTCTAACGCTGCTGTCGTGCCGTATACGCAACAACCACCGCACCGTGGCGGACGCAATTCTCCCTAATCAAAGGTCACCGACAGACACACCACAGAGACCGTGTGCATGCTCTCGACGGCTTGTTTGCCGCCATTATTCACGCGCTCTTCCGTGAAAGATGAGAGGAAACAAACAGGCGCACGCACACTCGCACAACAACTACGAAGCGCTGTCGCCAGTCGTATGAAGTCACGTTCGCTGGCGGCCAACCGCGAAGCTCCCTCGGCGTCCCCCGGGGTCAAGTGTGAAAGAACTGTACGTGCCGATGTTTTCCACCTAATCGGTCGCCCCCGTAACGATCCCACGGCGACTGCGGCTAATGACTCCCTCCTGGGCCCCTCTTCGCCTAATGGGCCCCCGTTATGAAAAACAACCGAGTTAATGCCTTTTATTTCCTCTGCACGGGAAGCGAGGGAGCAGGGAGCGTCCCTTTTTTTTTGTACCGGCTGCTGTTATGGCCACGTTTTTCCTGTTCTGCAACGTTGGCATAACATGAAGGAGTGAGAGAAGGAAAGGGGAGAGAGAGACAGAGTGAAGAGGATGCACCGCGCCGCGTTGATTGGTCAGCGTGTAGGGAAGTGACGCATGGCAACACTCCAACGTGCCATGCTAGGTCGCCCGAACAGAGTGACGTAACGAGTGATATAGCGACGTTACGCGCACACTACTAGGTAATTCAAATAATCAAGGAAAAACTTTGAGATCACTGCAGCGACCCCCACTGGAGCAATACGAAAGCAAAACGTCCACATACTATATCAACGTCCGTGTCTGTTCTGACGTCCTTGTTCTATACCGACTTCCATGGCTATTTTGACGTCTAAGTGTATTTTTCGCTTTTTTTTCGCCTTTAACTAATTAACTAACTGCACCTCATGAGCCAAATTTTTCCCACGGCAACATTTTATCCCGCATAAAATCTGTCACATAACATACTTTCACATATTTATCTTCAGAGAGCGACGTAATCGTGCGGAGAAAATTGCATACACTTTTTGCTGACGCGACAAAGCCATATAATGCTCTCGCATTAATGAACAATATAACTCAGCGCCCCCTTCACCTCCCCCAGCGAGCTCTTCGGAGCATTTTGAGTTGACGCCGTGATATCACACGAAACCTGGGCAGTATCTCGGGTCGTTTTGGTATGTGGAGACGCCGTGATGCTGTGTGCAGCAACTGTCCATGCATGTATGTCATTTTATGAGTCATGATTCATGACGTAAATCGCAATTGACGTCCCCAAATGGGAAGCAGCGTCAACTAACCTCAAAGTGACGTCGTCCGACAGGAAATGACGTCGACAAAACCGGCAGTGACATCGACTAACCCGGAAGTGACGCCACCAGGCGCGAAATTCGTCGCACTCAGGCACCAGTTGTGCTATGCTATGGCACCATACACATAATGAAATTAAGTGCAGTCGCCTTCCACCCAATTTTTCGTTTGAACTTTTTGTCTTTTTCGGTGACTGTTGGCTTCGTACATACGTATCTCATAACGAGGCCCTCATTTCTCTGCTTTGATCTGCTCAATGGTTTGGTGTTCATGACTCTTGCGCAGGCGGCCAGGGGGGGCGGCCGGCGGCTGGTGCGGCGGTGGCTCCACCTGGTCCCCGCCGGCGACACCGCTCTGGCTGGCCGCCACCGACGCATCCGCGGCGAGGCGCTGCAGGGCAGACACGACGCCGGCAGCGACACTCGTGCTGGCCATCGTGAGTGGCGACTTAACAATTATCTAATAGCAATATGAGCCAGAAAGGACTCCACGAGGGTATAGGGGATGGTTATTGGGAAGCTAACTGCACTATCACTCTGAATACGAATACACCTATATGGGAGTACAAAGGGAGGAAACTGTCCTCTAGCGCATTCTCCTTTATAACAGGGTGTTAGCTAGATGAGAGCTTACTCCCTTTTTACTCCTTTATCTTTAGAGTGTAGAACAAGCTATTAGTCCCTAAACGAGTAACCATTACTTCCCCAGGGATTAAATGCAAAGCATTCACAAGTCAAGGGCTCTCCCCAGAATAACAGCTCGTCTTCAGGACTAAATGCTGTAGTTAGCTTCATATTGCCGAATTTTGACTTAGAGTGCAATGCAACCCGCCGCTGTGACTTCCTCGTCCCAACGATGCGCAACAACGACTCGGCAGTTCAGAAGACCGAATTCATGGACCTTTCAAACGGGCATTGATATCTGACATGAAGGGGGTACTGTGACCGGAATTCTGATCGCTATTAGAAAAATCCACACCGAGACCGTTTTTCTGTTTTCTCAGTTCCGAGAGTGTAGTCAGGTTTGTCTATTTCTATAAGGTACTGCTGGACTAGAATTTATTATTAATGCGCCAGAATTAAACGCACTTTCATTGGAATTGATGTCCCAGAAGGTTCCTATCCATTAAAGCCTCAGTAAAGGTATGGTGCATGAACCCACTCAGCCGTAGTCTTGCATAGCAGCGCGATAGCACTAAGCCTACCGATGCACATACAACAGCAATGGTCAGGAAATGGTCGTCGAATGATGTGACAGAGACGGTACTGCTTTCAAGGCACTTGTGCTTATTAAGGCGGAAGCCTTTAATGCCTCATCGATGTAAGCAGCAGTTGTCGACAGAAATGTCACGCTTTTCGATTGGTCGAAATGGTAGTGACGTCACAGTACGCGAATTTCAAACGCAGCCAATTGTACTTTGGCTAGTAGCCATGCAACCGATTAAAGAGATAGTATAGTGATGCTCGAAGAAAGTGGGACTGAGTTTAGTTAATTACTTAATTAACCGATTAACCTAATTAACCTTCCTAGTCACACCAGACAAATAAATAAAACCGAGTGGGAAGTTGGTCCAGTTGGGGAATCGAACCAGGGTCTCCGGAGTGCGAGAGATCACGCTAACCCCTCCGCCATGCCAGCTCGATGGTTTGGAATGAACAAAGGCGCGTCTAGTGAATACGGTGTCTTCGTTCGCTCCCATCTCCCTCTCTTCCCTTACTGCCAGGTTCAGGTGTCCACTAAGATATGAGAGCCAAATACATTTCCTTTCCTCAAAAACGAATTTACGGACGGGCAAGGCGTAGAGCCGAACGGGCGCTGGCGTTCCGTGGACTCCCTGGCAGCGTTGCAAGACGCTTTCGCCTTCCACTCTTAGAGGCAAAGCTTAACATCTTAACCTCACCTCAGTCACACAAGCAGCAACATCGCGCTTAAGGCTTTCGCCTCACCGCACTTTAGGTCAACAAAATGCCCCCCAAAATTTTACAGCGACACTTATAAGAAAAATATGCACCAAAGTGACCTTCACTGCTCTTCAAGAGCGTCTGTGGAATGTTTTGTGTACAAACTCAAACTGCAGTATCTGATGCGGTCCCTAAGCCAGTCGTGCATCGAGTGCCCTTTGGTGGATCATGTGCAGCAAAGGCAGTTTCATGCGTCGATATCGACATTTAGTCATTTCAACACATCCTGCACGATAATGCAAAGCACACAAGTCACTCCCGACCTTCGCGCCATGCACGGGTTTGTATGAAAATCCTAAGCAGGTCGCAACCTTTAGACTTGCAACGCGGATTACTTTTGTCACGTTGCTTGACATGAGTGCTTTTGGGGTTAAGTTTAAATAGTTGTTTTAGCGTTTAAGACTCAAAAGAAGAAGGCCTATACAGGTTGCATATAGTTTAGAGCATAAGCTGCACCTTTCTCAACAATAATTGAATAAATAAATAAACAAATAAACAAAAATAAAGTGCATTCTTTTAGGAAACCTGTAAGAGTAGAGCCTGAAATGGGAGACACGACCTGGTTCGCGCCACTAGAGAAATGCCGCGTAAGAGTGAAATTTCCAGGATACCATTTCTCGTAAGCAGCGCTTCTCCGAGCCGACGCTTTTTGTTGCGAAAGCAACACTACGCTAGTCGCCGAGCCATGTCGCGGAGCCGAGGAAAGGCCATACTGCGCATGCGCGAGGAGCAGTGACGTCACACGGCGCACAACTGGCGCGCCGCCGCCGTCGCTGCGCGGGTGACTCAGAGGTGTCGCCGCCGCACTCGCCAGTTGCGCATGCGTAGTAGCGGCGCATAGCTAGCGTGCCGGGGCCGCTGCCGCGCGCTCTCCATCGCCTCTCTCTCTCTCCTCGTTGCTTTCGCAATCCTCCAGGTTTAACCAGAGCTAAACCACTGCTAGTTTTTTTCTCTTATCTAATCTTTGCCTTTCTCGCCCCTTTCCAGAGAAGCAACAGCGTGCCCCGCCTCAAGATACGCACCGCCAGGAGATCGCCGATCTCCGGAAGGGTGAGCACCTGTGGTCGCAACTTTGCTTAGGCTTAATGTGGTCCATCGAATGAGCTTAGAGTAAACACCATTCCCTCTTCTTGCTTGATTGTCCAGCTGGTTAATCATCAGCGCAGTCCATATTTTTAAAAAATCACGAGAAATGGCGCCATTAGTTGTTCTAAACTATTTCCTTTCTCTCGCAGAACCATGAGTCGAGTCGAGACTCGTCCGAGTCCGCAAGCAGCACCTCTTCCTCTAGAAGAAGGTAATTTGTGGACTATATCCAGCGCTGCGGATAGGTCTGATAGGGTAACAGAGAGGACACCAAAGTATGTAAAACGAAGCCGTGAAGGAAGAAATTCACACAGATAGATTACATTAGGAATTTTCAGGGGATAACAAGTAGATAAATAGGACATGCCTTTGTCCTGCACTTAACGCTCTGTGAATGGCGATGACGATATACCCTTTTGTGCAAAGCAGGAACTAAAAAAGAGACATGTTGCACATGACTCCTAACACAAATTAAATTAAAATAAGACTGGTTAGTGAAAACCACATTCAAAAAAGGTGAACCAAAAATAAAATGCACGGTGGCCACGCAGGGACAAGTTCACAATTCTGTTGCCGCTCTTTGAATCTTCTTTCCCTGACTTCATTATTATCTAACTCAAGGTCATGATCCATCATGGGACCGGTGAAGGTTATTCCGATAGATTTTTCTTCACAAATTCCTTTTAACGTGCATCCGAAAAAAAAATTGCATATCACTGAACTGAACAAACTCACCATACGTGGTGTGTTATACAACCATTCCATTTTTATTCTATTCGTCGTTTTTTCCCTTTTTTTTGCTATCTGTTCAAGTGACTCGACGCCGCGACCACTGCCGGGCTTGAGCCTTTGCAGAGAAAAGAACACTGAGGGTGCCGTTGCTTCAGGCAATCACGAAGAGGGTCAAAAAAAGAAAGGCACGTCGAATAAAACAAAATAGAACTGCTGTATTCCACCAACTCAGAATTCATTTCATTAGCGGACCACCGCATACAAGATCACCCGTGATTGGTTTCGAGAAAATTTCGCGAGTGCTTGCCGTATCTAAAGTAGCCACAGTTTTAGTCCACGACGTGCCCATGCGTCGCTGCCAATACGGCTGACGAGCTACACTCGTCAAAAGCCCACTCAAAGACCACCTTAATTGTCCTGTGCAGAAACAGGGCGATGAGGTCGGAGTGGGCCAGCTCAGCGGCCAGAGCTCACCAGCCACTGCCGGAGACGAGTAGGAAGGAGTTCGAATCCACGACCAACCCGCCAGTGACAACCACCGGCTACGCCATGGTAGGTGCTGCTCGCCGAATTCGAACGCGAAAGTTTTAACAGATCGCGCCGTGACGTTAAGTCCAACACCAATCTGTGACGTAAGCAGGATGTGGTGGCGTGATGTCGTTTGCTGCGTGCAAACGCGCAGGATGCAGCCGAAAGGAGTGTATAAAAGTAGAAACTCTAAAAGTAGTTTTTTGACTTCATAGTGGGCATTTGAGGTTGTTCGTTGACAAGAGCCAAGTACATCCCATAACATAACCATAATTTAAAAGCCAATCTATTTCTTACACACAACAACATGTGCGTGCCGGAGTGAATCCCAGGTTGGAGTACCGGGTTGGAGCTTTGCCTATGGAAGCATATGGAAATAAAACATTCCAAAATTACTTCCTCATTTCGTCGGACAGCTATGGATGAGGTCGTTTGGTAATCATGCGCGAGCACTTAGAAGAGAAAAGCATAGAAAATATTTAAAGTAATTTCGAAGCCGATATCTTGTTAAAACGTCACGATAACTAAAGGCTGTGACGCTGGACATACTTCTAACAGGAACTCAGTCACCTGGGTGTCGCTCCGAATCACTCCGAACCTCTTGTAGTCCGACATGCTGCTACGTGGGCTTTATTTTCTCGCAAAACGTTCAACCTAAACATCCTAGACATCTTCATGAAATAACTTCTCAAACGGCACGATAAGCGAAGCGTGCATCGCAGCAGACGACGGCACAGATGATACCCACGATAACCTCCGGCGTCCGGCAGCGCCCCCTATGATTGTAAAGACTGTATTGGTCTACCGCACTTTGTTTCTCGACAGCTGTCTTTTCAGCTCAATTATACACATGCAGCTGAAGATACCACCGGCGCTGTTTTGGCATCTTCAACTCCATGGTGTGTGCATACCTGTTCCAGTAACGGCGAAGACCGACAAGACGCCACTAAGCTTAGATCTCACTACGCATCGCTCCTGCATGATGCATACAAACACTATTCGCATTTTTATAGTCATGGCTCTGTTTCCCTATAGCAGCCTCGTAGGAGTCGTCGTCACGTATATGACAAGTTAAGATGAAATATAAAATTCTACCCATGACGCTAGCTAAGTGCAGAGGTAACCTGCTCTTCGTGCAGTGAGAGCAGTTCGACACATCGAGAACCTTGCAATGTAAAGAAGCCGACGTCTCTCTGTGTCTCTGTAGCCTCTGCCTTCCAGAAGCCTCCGCTCTAGCCACGTCTGCACCACACACTCCTAGCCAGATGGCTGTCCAACAACCCACCGCCACCGTCGATCCAACGCTCACGCCATCCCTTCGCCTTCCAGAAGTGCCACCCAGCACCTACCCGCCCACCTGAACACTCCAGAAGCGCCCGGTACACCTCCCTCCTCCACAAGGCCTCCATAAACTAGAAGCCCACGGAGAAGCGGAACGAAAAAGCGACGTCAAAATCGAATTCAAAGTCGCAGTAGGAGAGCCAGCTTGCATCCAGAAGGGCCACCCTGCAGCAAACTCACCACTCAACCCCCCAGCTAAGAGGGCTTCCCACCCGCCCATCGGCACCCTCGAGCCAACTCCACCCACCTTTACTCTCCGTAATTCTGTCCCATGTGCGACGCCTCAACTTGGAATAAAAACATTCGTTAGAATGAAGGCATCTAAGTAAACATCGAGGGTAATTAATAGGTTTTGCAGAATTGCCGCATCAGATGTCTGATCGTCCGGTACTTTTTTTTTCACCCCTAAATCATCTGCCTACTGTGCAGGGTAGACAACAGGACGTGTATGTCTGGTTAACCTCCTTGTAATTCCGCTCTCCGTTTTTCTCCCCCTCTCTCTCGCTTGACTGATTGACTGGATGAATTAACCATGTATGTCTGCAGCCCTCGGTGTACTACCTGAGGCGGCGGCTGCTGCGGCACCACTCGTCGCAGACGGAGGAAGACCCTTGCACCGAAACCGACTCAACGCAGGGAAGCTGCGGATCCCCCCTACAAAAATGTGAGCAGCGATGGAAACGAGGCAGCTCCGTTATTGTACACTGCAGTCGTACACTTCAGCATGCGCTAGCTGCCATAGCTTAGCAGCAGGCGCCGTATTATGTAACGATACATTTCGCTTTCACTTAGTTTAGTCCTCTATACCATTGGCCGCAGCTCCCGGTGACGTAAGCAGCGCGGGTTGACGTCGCTCTGATCGGGGTAGCAACATACTCGCAATGCCACCTGCTTGCATCGTTAATGAATCGTTACAAAAGAATCGGTACAAAATACGGGACGGAATCGTGTCTTGCCATCTCTCTAGCACCATTCTAATGTAAACAGCACGGGCGATGGACTCATCGTGTAATTGCAATGTCAAAAGAAGCTTCAATGAGCCTGACAACTGGGTTAATTTAGGCGTATCGGCTATCAGATAAATAAATGAACAAAATATTCACAGGGATGCCTAATTACAATATGTGTTGGCAATGATAGCATTAGAAGCTGTTGATGGCTTTACCGGAAGTGACGCCACTTCCGGTCTCGTGACGTTACTTCCGTTCTGCAAATCAGCGAACTTTATGATCGGCGGTACATTTTTTTTCCCGATGAGGCTTACGATGCTATCGCATTAATATGTCGAGACTGTACCGTGAATCGCTTAATTTTTTGACGCGAATTCGTTTGCTGAATCCACTAATCCTCAAGGCTTTGCCGCGGGTTGCCGTGTGCAGATCAGCCGAGCCCTCCTCTGGCGAGGAGACGAACAAGCAGCGACGCGGTGCGCTTCGCGCGGGACCCCCGCACCTCGGACCTAGACTCCAGCCTGGTGAGCAGCAGCAGCGGATCGGGGGGACTCGCCCTGCGATGCAGCAGCACCAGCACTGCCTACCAGCCACTCCAGGCGGCGCCGGGACGGGGAGGACAGGTGACTACTCTGGGGCTCTTTCGTGGGGCGCTGCTCAGGAGCTCCTCAGAGAGAGAGAGAGAAAAACTTTATTGTACAAGGAATTCGGGACACGCCCCAGGGTCCCCGCACGACCCCACTGCACTCAAGTGTTTGTGTTCCTAAGGTCCAAAACACTGGCAGCCCGGCCGGTGGCGATGGTATGCACGGCCGGGTCCTCCGAGCGCAGCAGGGGCTCCCAGTCCTCCCGGGTCTTCAGGTTCTCTAGGTCCCGCGGGGGAGGGTCCGCCGGGCAGAGGGAAAGGATGTGGAGGGAGGAGGCGAAGGGTTCTGGGCATAGGGCGCATGATGGATTGGGGAAGGAGGGATGATAGTGGGCTAGGGTAAGGAGTGAGGGGAGAGTGTGAGTCTGTAATCTGCGCCAGAGTGTTGCTTGTTTTTATCCGAATGACGTCACAGAATCACGTAACCTGACTACCCCGCGAAGTTCATGACACAAGACATCGGCGGGGCTTCGATGTGACAACTATAACGCTTTCGCAAAAAAGTCTACTCTTCATGGCTGGCCCTTCCGAAGTGGTTGTATTCGCGCTAGGCTTCCGTAATGAGGCGACGTTTTCGCGGAGATTGCTTTATCTTTGCTGAGAAATGCCTACTGTCCCGCACATGAGGACAGAACGAGTAACAACCCACGCTCTTCTCATGTTTTGCGTCTTCTTAAGCAAATATGCATGTTCGACTATTTGAACAAAAAAAAAACCGCATTTGACGCTTACCCCGTGTGGTAATGCGCATTACAGCGACGCAGGAGCGGTGATGCCATGCTGAGTGTCTAGTAGCTCAGGGTAAGGGTGTAGCGTCGGTCTTTGTCACACAAGATCGCTCATTCATCCATATAAGGGGGGTGTTCGGCCCGGCAGGAGCAGCGCGGGAGACGGGCTATGACGACGGCGAGAGAGGGCAAGAAAGAAAAGAAAGGGGGAAGAGATAGAGGAGGAAAGAGCGGACGACGGTGACGACAACGACATGATTTTACCGATTTTTTGATATAGAGCTGTCGCTATAAATCTTGACCAGCAAGAACAGTGGCATAGCGGAAGGTAACCCCTTCTCGACTCTGTTTCTCAAAGACTTGGCCTCTCGCTTACAGGATCAAAGCCCCGGCAAGTCGCGGAGCCCCTCGGCTCGATGCCGGGGCGGCGGAGCGGGAGACGGGGCCGCCCAAGGCGGTGACACGGGTTACGGCGAGACATCGTCGTCCGAGGAGCAGGACTCGAGCTGGAGCGGCAAGAGCTCGGAGGCGTCTTCCGCCGCGCCTTCTTCTTCCTCGTCGTCGTCATCGTCGTCCGGAGGCACAGCCACTACGGCGTCTGGGGCACTGGCCTCGGTGTCCGACGACCAGGACGACCCGGACGAGACGCAGGCCGAAGACGACGACGAGGAGGAGGACGATGGCGAGGTCGATCTCAGGTCAGTTTCTGCCTACAGAAGCTCTAGAAGAAGCATTCAGGGGCTCTCTTTCTGCACCTGAGTCGTACCCAACAATTCTGGTCAAAAGCATTTTTGAGCGGGAAACCTTTTATGAACGCCAGTTTTTCATATAAGATTTCACTACAACAATCAATCCATCCGCAGATCACCCTACGGCAGCCTTGATTTTTTTTCTATTAACGTTTTTGTTATCTTCAAAAGCGTGCCCTATTGGTTTTCTATGGCAGTCTTAAGTGTTTGATGATCGCTATATCACGAACTTTTGCCGCTTTTTAAGCGAGGCTTGTTTGCACTCCTTTTTATAACTCTCTTTCCTTTTTCATTATGCCTGATGGCAAACAACTCGAATAAAGAAAAAAAAGCCTCTAAAAGATTGATTTCGCTGAATATCAGAAGAATGGTCTATTAACTTTAATATTTCTATAATAATTTTCCAATTTTCAATGTTTTTGGCCGAGAATATTGGACATGATTTGATATGGGGTGACACTGCGAGTATTTTCTTTGGACTTCTCCGGGACCCGTTGTATTCTGTGAGGGAAATCGGTGTATACTTTATGAAAAAGTATAGTTATGATGAACCCTTAATATAGGCTTCATAAATACGTCTATTTGGGCTTGAAACTAGCCTGAGGCCATAGCTCAAACAGCGGCGACATATACGCTATCACTGCCCAAAGAAAGCAAAGGAAAAAGACAATCAATGAAGGAAAGAGTGAAAGAAGGTAGAAAGAAAGAAGTAGAGGGCTCTTGGTACTTTCCTGCGCTTCCCTCTATCGCTCGCCATCCGTGCTGGCTTTGGTAGCTCCACGGTGGATTGTGTTACATAAGTGCAGACAAGATGTTGGCATTGGTCGGTTTTCTTATACGAAAAGAAAGCAAACCAGATTCAGAGGTATAGGCTGTAACGGAGATGGGTCGAGTTACCGGGACGAGGGCGATGATAGCGTGCATTGTATCTGCAGCTCGGCGTCGGGCCTTCACTGTAGGCTCTATTATCAACGTTTTGCAGGCAGGATAAGGAAATCGTCGGAGCCCGAGTACCTGCGGCGTAAGCGTAGTTATTTACCACCAATCCCAATACATAGGTTGGTTCGTTTCGTTGGTTTCTGGGATTTAACGTCCCAAAGTGATTCGGGTTATGAGGGACACCGTAGTGGGGACCTCAGGATAATTTGGACCACGTAGCTTTATTTAACGTGTACTGTCATCACACAGTA
This sequence comes from Amblyomma mixtum, assembly GCF_055824585.1. Classification (NCBI taxonomy): domain Eukaryota; kingdom Metazoa; phylum Arthropoda; class Arachnida; order Ixodida; family Ixodidae; genus Amblyomma; species Amblyomma mixtum. The sequence goes on from NC_143014.1 coordinate 434,331,959, forward strand.
CACACGCCTCTAGCATTTGCGACCGCCGCTGCCGGGATCGAACCCGTGTCCTTCAGGTCAGCAGCCGAACACCATAAACACTAGATTACCGCGGCGGCTCCAATGATATAGGCTTTCCTTTGCTTCCTTTAATGCAAATGCCTAATTTAGCTTCCCTCTGAAATCATTTAGTGCGCAGCCCTGCAGTCCTAATTTCCAGCCATTATTTCAATCATATTTTCCAATGGCTTGGAGGGCTTTTGCTAGGAATTTTCTAAGCCTGATTGTATGAGGAGGGTGGGGCTTTTTCGCCGCTTTCTGCTTGCATGGAAAGAAGAAAATAAAAGGGGCAGCACTGGGAGATTGTGCTGGGTTATCTTAGTTTTACACGGAATAACAACTTCCTGTGCAGCTGCTTCATGCAAATGAGCGAGCAAAACAACCATATTGAGAAGCACCAGACGCAAGCCAGACCACACAAGGCAGACACAAAGCACAAAGAAATTGCTGGGAAGAGAAGGGTGTGTTTGTTATTGAAACGTTGCACTTCACTCCGGCTTGATGCACTGAAAACACGGCCATATATGAGAGAAGATAACCCACGGCATGCTATGCCTGGCCTGGTTAATGCTATGCTTTTTTTTCTATTCAGAGCGCAACGGCTTCGCTGATAACTGTTTCGCGAATGTCTACTGGCTGCCCCGTGTTAAGCTGCTGCTTGTTCTGGAAAGTCAAAGGCCGCTGATTCAATTTCAGAACACAACAAGGCAGTGTTTCTCTGTAGTCAAAAGCAAATAACTGTAGTGCATATTTTTTCATCACGCATGAAAGAACTGCAGACGTTGTTCTGCAAGCTCATGGCTCTGTCTACTTCTGCCGCACTGTGTGGCCTTGACGACTGATTTGTCAGAAAGATCCCATTAAGAGAAAGCCTGGAAATGTGCTGACGCTGAGTGAGATCTTTTCAGGCCGTTCAGTAAGTCTGAAAATTAATTCTAATTAACGGAAGCCCTGAACTTAACCTGACCATAACGTCCTGTGGACGTTATGGTACACAAACGACTGCTGTCCCCATACTTTTCAGAAAATACAGAAATAAACATTTAATATCTTGTTGATATGGTCAGAAATAGTGGTCTCGCGGTTCGCCTTGTTTTAATGGGTGTCCCTTACGTAGTCTTGTTACGATATCATAGGTGAAATATACAGAAGGAAATGAATTTAAGAGCGGCATCAAGTAACGTCGAGAACCGACAACCAAAGTGTTTCGGGCAGACTGAGTGAATTCCAAAGGAACAGAAACACAGCCGAAATTCGCCCAAAATCGGGCTAATATTCGAGACCGTGAGGAAGTGCCTTTTTCTTGTAGTGAACCTAACCAGGGAGGATGATGGCGCAGCCTCCAAACGTTGTGTTACCATTCTGACAAGTGCTCATGCGCATATTTATTCCCTGTAGTGTACAGTGGGTGCTTTTTTAGTGCGCGCTGCTTTGGTGATTGTTGTTTTAGTGATTGTAGTTTAGCGTTGTGATTTCCTCTTGGTTGTGATTTCTTCTTCCGCAGTAAGCTGGAAACAAAGACCGAGGCAGCATCGTTCAGCTGGCCGCCGACAAGCATCCCCCACGTTCAGATGCTAGAAGCAGAGGTAAGCTACGATGGGGACCAGCATGAGCACGATGTCTCACCCACCTTTTGGAAAACAATAACCTAAATTTATTTGGCTGGAAAAACCAGGCAACATACGGGCACAGAAACTCCCTCAGTGAGATGAAAAAAATATATTTTCCTAGCTTCACACTCGTTGGAGGCGATAGATCGGGTTGTACAATGAACTAGAGTTTAGCTGGGTCGGCGTACCCCTCAGGTCACTAGTTTCGAGGTAACATGAATGCTTGCGAATATGATTCTTATTACTAGCGCGACCATTAATCTATCTAGTTTCCTCGAGAAAATGGTCACCAATATTCTCATGTTTTGAAAGCACGTTATTTATTACTTCATCTCGAGATTTCCCCTCGATGTAGTGGAATAAAACTTGCCTGAATTGATGCTTAGGAAAAGGCGTAACACAGGATGGACACCTCAAAACACACGTGCAGTTCCATGTCCTGCAAACTAATCACGTAGCCGAAGGTAATCAAATGGGAACGAAGAAGCACTGGGATGCAGGAGGGAGGAGAGAGGATGAAAAAGACCTGCCACAGAACTAGTCCACTGCAAACCAGCAGAGATGAGGCACTGGGCACGAATAAGGCGGACGTCTGAAGGGACAAGATATCGCTACACAGTCAAAGAGTTTAATCACACTAACTGTCGGAACACCATCCACTATTTTACGACAGAAACAGGCAGATACTCTGCAGCCAGACTTCTCATATACCCCGAATACCAAGTTTTATGCGTCGTATCTTGAGGATTGCACCGCAAGCCACACGAGTGGAGATGCGAAGTCATCCACCGGGCCGGAACCTGCGCTCGGGTGCCTACCGTAGGAACTATATTTTCTCTTCTTCTGGCGGCTGCGCAAGAAATACGAGTTAGGTAATGACCAAGGTCTGGCGCAACAGATGCGTGATTTTCTCCCGAGAGCTCCCGGCTACCCATCGACCAGAGCGCGTGAAAGGCGAACCACGCTCGCTGGCGAGCGTAGTCGTAGACGAGTCTCATCAAGTGGCCGCACAGTACTGCCTGCTTCATAAAACGATTTTTGCGGTTATTTTCAGTGCAGCATTGCTTCTTTCTTTTTTATTACCGCAGCTAGGTAAGGCATCCAAATGTACTGCTCCTCTTAATGTTTGCTTCCATACACTTAGCTACGTTGGGGTGGGATTACTGTCAAGGCGCGAGCCTTAGACGGTGCGGTACGCGCGGGATCGTAGTAAGATGGAAGCCTTCGAAAAAAAAGAAACAAAGCTTCGGTCGTCATGAGGACCAATAAAATACGGTAGAGTTTCAACGTAGTTAAACCGAGTAGGATGTGCGAAAGCACTCGAGGCAGCACCGCCTCGAAGGGAACCGCATGCAAGATCAAGGTCAAAGTTCGAGGTGAAAGGTCAAGACCGAAGGTCAAAGGTTGAGTCTTCACTTATGCCCCGGGACTTTCAGCTTTGCTAGTGAAGTAGAATTTCGAAGCTGAAGAAAAGAAAAGCGGGATTTGTAGTTACCGGTTTCAAGAGGAATAGAGAACTTATTTGAACGTGAATTACACTAGAAGGACGGGGCTGTTCCATGGTGACAAGAAAATTCAAACAGCGCTAGACAACATGACCAGAAAGAGGAGCGCCGTGTTTGCCTCCTGCTCTTTCTGGTCGTGTTGTCTGGCGCTGTTTGAATTTTCTCGTCACCGTGAATTACAGTTAATATGTACGGTGTGTGCCTGTGCCCAGTTTGCCAAATCACCGACTAAACGTGTGCTAGGGATAAATATGCTGCAGTGTACAGTCCCTGCAGTGTACGGTCGCATTACATGCCCTGCCCAAGCCAACTTCTTTCTCTCGATTTTGACTAGGATGTCATTAACCCGCGTTTGTTCCCTCACCCATTCCGCCCGCTTCCCATCTCTTAGCGGGTGTGACCCATAGCATTATTCTGAAGGTTACACCTTCTTCGAAACTAGCTTGTCCGTTTACATTTTTACGTGGAATCCATTCACAGGGGGAAGAGCAGGAGACCGAGCTCGGGACGAGCGAGCAGGTGACGTCCACGGAGACGGAAGAGCAGCTCCGCTCCCTGGACACGGAGGACGTTTCGCAGACGACCGCAGCCAGCGAGTGCACGGCGGAGGACGCCGCAGGGGCGGAACCCGAGGAATTCGCCGAAGGCAGCAGCAGCCAATCCGAAACCCAAGCTCAAGCCACACAGCCTGCCGAACCACCCTTGCCGCCGACACCCCAGTTCCTCAGGCCCACCATCGAGATCGACAGCAGCGACATCCTCCATACGGCCAAGGTAAATGGTCTGTCAGATAATAATAATAATAATAATAATAATAATAATAATAATAATAATAATAATAATAATAATAATAATAATAATAATAATAATAATAATAATAATACTTTATTGCGCCAAATATTTAAAAAAATGTACAGAAATCCGGCCTGCCAAAGCCTCATAGGGCTTGAGCGGCAGAGCCCGACAGGCAGCGGAACCGCGCAGACATACACACAGGCAAAAAAATAACACATTCAAAATAACGGACATCAAATTAGTATGACGGTGAGAACAAAATAGACACAAGACTCATGTTACATGAACGAGAAAAAAAAAATCCTCATCAGATTAATTCGCAAGGAAGAAAAACCAAAGTGGCATGACAATACCTCAGATCAGTGCAATAAATACAGCAGTAACCAATGAAATCACAAGATTTACTTGACAGGTGGTAAAGCACATGCATGATGTCGTAAACCCTCTAATTAATGTATCGCAGCATCTTTTTTATTTTGTATTTAGTTTTTGCCCGGCGAACACTTGGAGGTAACCTGTTAAAGTGAAAGGGAACGTAATAATCTCTTAAACGCCTTCCATATCTTGTAGACCGTCGGGGAATACAAAAAGGTTCCTTCGGCCGAAGAGACCGTGTGGGAACATACGGAATCTTATAGTCACTAAGCCAAAAATGTTTCAGGACGATCGTTTCCATCAAAAGGCGATCAAAATCAGGTAGAGAAAATACCTTAAAGAGATCAGAATTGGAGGGAAGGCCTAAATCATAGCCGATATTTTTTAATAGAGATGCTAACCGTACCTCTTTGCCTGGTTGTAGTTGACATGTAGCCTATTCCGTAGTAAGGCATAGGTGAAGATGCATGCTTTGTTCGTAATGAAATGTACAGCCTGCAGGGTGAAACATTTGCTTGGCCCACTTTCACAGCGTCCGGAATGAGCTGATAACAGTTTCCTTACATTTCCCTATGGGTAACCTAGCGAACAGTGCCGCTCAAGCCGGTAAGATTCGTAGCAATACTTTGTATTCTGCGATGTGATGACAAGAGACAAGAGTATGTGCGAACGGTTAGCTTCACACAAGGCTCCTGACCTCAAAGCGTGACTTACAGCACGAGTGAGATTATCTTAAATTTACTTCTTTGGGTTCGTTAGGTCTTTGCCAAGTCTTTAGGTTCAGTGCTTGCTGGCCGATAGAATGAATCCAGAGGAGGGAGGGTGTCACTGTATAAAAAAAATCTCATCGTATATTACCACTATTTCTGGGAAAGAAGACAGACGGGACTGGTATGGTCAAAGCGCACCACCGGTTATAATGAACGTGTGACTCAAACTGAATTGAATTGAACTGAAATTTGATTCCCCAACAAAAGACTCAACAACATTCAACATTTGAAACGAACTGGTCTGATGTCCCACCAACGTTACAAGATCAATACAATATAGAGTAATTGACAATATATAGTAATTTCAACACATAGTCCAAGTAGTACAACCAGCGATGGGTACCACCTCAGTGGTTTCCTTTTCCCGAGGAAAAGGCGTAATTAAGCTGACCCAGTATGCGTTGGCGTGCTTTTCTTCGTACCTCGCAGCCCGAGATCGACGAAGGAGACTTCGGCGTGGGGCCCTCGTACACGAAGATGACCGAGGCCGAATTCGTGGCGCGGCTCAGCATCCACGAGGCGGCGCGAACGGGGGACCTCCACGTCATCAAGCTTCTGCTCAAGAGCGACCCCAAGCGAATGGAGTGAGTACTTTTGCATATTATCGTAATTGGCTTTAAGCTTTACTTAAGGGTGGTTGTGGTACGAATATGCGCATGTAACGTTGAGTTTTCAGGTCTGCTAAGATTGCTCTAGACACAGCACTCACTCTTTGTCGGTACATAATACAGATTCCTCTTCTGTTAAACATGCAAGCCAAAGTTTGTGTGGGCATTTATAGCTGAAAGTAGTCCAGCAATAAGCACCTTCCAAAAATTAGAGTTAATGAGCCGGCTGCAGTGCATTCATTTCACGCAAAGTCCATGTGCAAGGACACGTACGTCCATTGGGAATGAAATTCTACTCAAATCCTACAATTGCACTGCGAGGCAGCCAATCCTTACATTTGCTGGTAATGCTGTGCAGATGATGCTAAAACCCCGTACTAATATTTAAAACGCGTCAGAACACCAGACGTTGAGCAGGTTGTTACGTGACCTCTGAATGTCAGGTGAAGCTCATAGTGAACGCAGTGCACGGCATGCGTATGCTGTAACGAGCGCTTCGCAAGCGTCACTATGCATGCTCTTCATTCAGTGTCTGCTCCGCTTTACTAATAGTGTGCACTCTTTGAGATGAACGGCGCGAACCGGCGGTTGTGACAAAATGAAGAGACGCGCGGTTCAACTGATATTTTATTGCTTGAGCCACGGAAATGAATTGTACAGACAACAAACAAACAAAGAAACAAACAAAATCACTATAAATCACACAATCAATCTACGATGGCGACAACAGTGGCGTCACTTCCCTGATCTAAGAACCCTGGTTCCTTTGTTTGCATTGCCAAAAAACGGCTGCGAAGTCTGCGGCTTCAATAGTTTTCCCCGTTACCTTATTGCAGCTCTTGCTTATCGTGTTTCTTTCTGTGATGTAGGGCATGCTGGACTCAGAATCATAGCCTGTGCGGAGTATACCGAGGTGCAATTTCACCGAACTGTTCACATCGGTAATCGTGATGTTCTTTCAGGCAATCGTTTAAGTAACTTTCCCTCTTGCACGTTCCTTGAAGATTCTCGTGGTTTATTGAACGATAAAGCATGTCAGTCATTTCGTCACATGCGAACAAGGTGTTTTGTGCACCATCCCACTAGTTTCCAGTAAACAACACGTGGGTCAGTCTAGTTCAGACTGTTTATCTCAACGGCATACCAGATCGCCAAAGTTTTTCTTATAGCAGTCGCCTGTGTTAAAGGTGGCGTGTAGTGCCCGAAAACAAAGTGGTGCGAGAAGAGTTCGCTTCCTCCTCGTTTGCAGAACTGTCGACGAAAGAGGCTGGACACCCATACACCTGGCTGCAGCTAACGGCCACACAGAAATTGTGAAGGTGAGGGCAGCTTGTCCGCCGTCGCGCATTTCTTATCTTTATATCGACCTACGAGAATTCAGTACTACTCACTATTATCCACAGGAGTGTTGTGCAAGTCATGGTCAACCGCGTACTCAAGCGTGAATTTCATCTGTTTGCGTTTAGGTTATATGACACACGACGCATGTTTATCATCATAATCAGCCTAACTGCGCCTCTATAGGACAAAGTCCTCTCTTACATCTCTAATTAGCCCTGTCTTGTACCAGCTGCAGTCACCTTATCCCTACAAACTTCCTAATCTCATCCGACCACCTTACTTTCTATCGTCCTCTCCTAACCTTGCCTGCTCTTGGAATCAACTCCATTACCCTTAACAATCATCCGTTACGTTGCCTTTGCAATGCATGCTGCTGCTGCTGATGATGTCCTCAGGCTTAATGGCACATACCTACCGGCGGGAGACTGCCAGGGTGCTTAGCGAATACAAACGCACTCATGTACAAGAAGTGGAGTATTTTGATAATTTTGGGACGTAGAGCTAGAATTTGTACAAAACAAAAAATACGGAAAAGGAAAAGTAGTGAATTCACATTTTAGCAGAGGAATCTACCAGATGAAATTATATAACCTTGAATATAATCGCACACTGTTTTCAGGGCATATCCCTTCGCGCTTGCCCCGAAGGATAGGAGTATCGGAATAGATAGAGGAAGCCCGAGTCGAGCGGAGGGATCTCCAAGTAAATTCTACGGAGAGCAGCGAACCGCCGGCAGGAAAGGAAAAAGTGTTCTATAGACTCAATTTCACCACAAGACTCACGAAGGTTGGTTATCGAAAACCTCGATCGGCATAAATAAAGATTTAGCCCTGCCCAAGCCCACTTCTCCCTCTTTGATTTCGACTAGGATGTCATTAACCCACGTTTTTTCCCTCACCCACTCTGCTCGCTTGCGGTCTCTTAACGTTACACCAATCGTTTTCCTTCCTACAGCTCGCTGCACTCTCCTCAGTTTAGTTCAGCGCTTCGTTAGACTAAAATTGTCTGTCCCATAAGGCGAACCTGTAAATTCAATTTGCAGAACGACGCAAATCAGAAATTTTAGCTCAAAGCGTTGCAAACGCTAAACCACGACTCTAAGCCGTTTAGCTGAGCTCCGCTGAGGGTTCACTCGTAAATGAAAAAAGACATTATAACGCAAAGGCGAGTCAAAAACTTGTATTAGGATAATGTATTCCGCAAGAAGGCATTATTGTTGAATTCTAACGGCGTATTTCTTTTTACCGCTCAGTACTTGGCGACCGAAGGCGCGGACGTGGCTGCTCTCGATCCCACAAGCTACACGGCGATGCACTTGGCTGCCATGAACGGTCACAACGGATGCCTTGAGGTAAAGATGCGTGTATTTCGTAATTCTGATCTTAGAGTGCATGCACTTGACACTTGGCTGTCGGTCATCAAGACGTGAACTTTCATGCACACCAGCTGACCTGCAGCCGTCAACATAGTATGATAAAGGGAACCCCGTGGAGGACTTATGTGCGCCCCATTCTCGTTCGTTTCCTGCAGGTTCTGCTGAAGGTGGGCGCCGACGTGGACAACGTCACTGCCGACGGATTCACTCCGCTGCACTTGGCGGCACTCAAGTGAGCCCCGCTGTCACTTTTTTTTAATGTGTTCGCATTAGTGTTGCCAACTTCGCAAAAAGTAGGCTTCGGCAGTGTCAGTGTGAAGCATCGGGGTCAGAGCTGAGGGGAGGATAGAAGGGGGCAGTTAATATCTCACCTTTTGGTGGACATGTAAACCACGTCGTGAGGGAAGGGATGATGGAGGGAATTAAATACATAAGAGAAAATCACTTTTAAGGCGAAAGCCTGTACTGCCTTATCGTTGTCGACAGAAGGTTGTCAGCAAAGGTGTCACGCTTTTTCTAGTCAGACCAGAAAAGAAGAATCTTTGCGCACGATGGAATTCGAACCACCATTCTTCCGTTCCGCAGCCTAGCGTGCTAATGGCTACGCTACTTCCTGCCAACGCGTATGTAGTTCTCCTTGTCTAGGACGCTGGAGAGTGTACGCAGAAAGGCGTCGAATCAGACGGATGCCTCCCAAACGCCCTCCAGTGTCTCCAGCATTTAAGATTCACAAACAATTGTGTACCTAATTAACATTTTAACCAACCATCAGTGACACAAGCAGCAACACCGCGCTAGAGGCTTCCGCCTCACCGCACTTTAGGTCAACAAAGTGCCCCCCTGAACTTTTTTCGAGGGAAGAAAAGTCACCATCACACTCTCTCTTCTCGGTGGACAGTGAAATTTTTTTCTTTCGTATTTTCTTTCTTCTTCTCGGTGAATAATCCAGTAATGCTATTCCTATCATAATCCGATTTCAGATCGCTATGAAACAGTGCTTCAGCCATAAGGGCGAGGGTTGGGACAGCTCGTAAAAAAATAAAGAAAGAAAGAAAACGTGTCTCAACGCTAGCGGACGCATGCAGATAGTTTCAGAAGTGCACGGACTGAAACTGACCGAAACAACGGTGTATTAGAGTGTTCGCGTTTCAGGGGACGTCCATATTTGCACTAGCATACCTTGCCCCCTAATTTTGGAAAGCCTGTTAGCCTGCGCTTCTAAATCACAGAACTGGGATGTGTTCTCTTTCAACCTTTAATTGGTAAAAAAGTAGTAAAGCGAGTTAGTTTTTTGTTGCTTATTTTTGCACTACTGCCGGCCGTAAAGGCCCCAAAGGGGAATGCATTACTGACATTCTAGTCGAAATGAAGAAGAAATGGGCATGGGCGGGACATGTAATGCAGAGGCAGGATAATGTATGGCTCCATCGGCTAGCCGAATGGATTCTAAGAGAAGGCAAGTGTAGCAGGGTGTGGCAGGAAGTCAGCTGAGTGAATGAGATTAGAAAGTTTACAGGGACGTATATCTATAGATGGCACACGGCTCGGCTAATTGGGAGGAATACTGGAAAATACGTTGTTCATGTAGTGTATGCAGTTAGGTTGATGATCATAATCATATGATGATACAAAAGCTCATTGCTTCAGTCCCGAAGCGCTGACTTCTTGCGCGTCTTTTGTGTGCAGCAACTACGCGGACTGCGTCCGCACTCTGCTGTCGTGGGGCGCCAACCTTGCCGTGGAGGACGCGCTGGGCCGCACCGTGCAGGACATGGTGGAGGAGTACGCCCTGGACGACGTGTCGGCTCTGCTCTCCGCCATCTGGACGCACGTCGACAAGTACGCGCTCAGGCAGCAGTACGTCTCTCCGCACGCACGCGACGCGGGGAGAATAGCCTTTGTCGCTGTTAGATTGCCTAGGTCGTTGGCCCAGCTTGTTTAACGACGCAATTTCAGTTCTCCAGCCAGCCCGCTGTGGTGGCTTAGTGGCTACGGCGTTCGGCTGCTGAGTCTGAGGTCATGGGATCGAATCCCGACCTTTGGGACAGCATCTCATAATGGAATTAGGTGTCCCTGCGAGAGTTTTGTCTATCGCCATAAATCACAGCATACCGTTTTATGCGAAGCATACTCTTTAGCTACCACTTCAGCCCTTCACCGTGGTTATGCGCCTCCAAATCACGTGATACATGACGTCACACCACGTGACTTGATGACGTCACGACAGTGGAGAAACGGGGGCCCACCTCGCGCCGTCGCTGTGGTTGTGCGCCTCCAAATTACGCGACACGATGATGCTTCGCATTCTGCAGGCTTAACGAAGTTAAGCCTCAGCCATTTTTTCTACTGAAGATGAAGGGAAGTTTGTGGGGTTGCGTCGATTTATTCTATCATGAACTATTCGCTCAGAAAAACAGGCTTCTGGGTTACTTCGTTCGTGCGAACGGTAATTTAACAGCGTAAATGAAACGAGAGGAAAGAAGCTTGCTAAAAACCATTCCTAGGTGCGTCCGTACTCGGCACAGCGCCTGTCTTATCTGTTCTCTCTTCGAATACAACAACAGCGCTGCGACAGAAAAAAGGACAAGTGCTTGCCCTTCCTTCTTCGTCTCTTCTCTCAGCGCTGTTTTTGTGTTTATAGATGAACAGGCGAAGACAAAAGTGAACGGAACAGGCTATTGCCTTGTGACACCTTTCAGGCGTTGCACATGGGCAAACAATGTTTCTTCATTCCCGACAGAAAAGACGTGATTCCTCTTAGAACGGAATCACATGCCCCCTTTACTTATGTGCGCACCTGTACTAACTAGCTCAACTTTCCGTTTTACTACTGGCCTATCTCTTCTTAACTGGTTCTTAACTGGTTCTTAACTGGTTTTTCGTTCCCGCTCTAAACTACCTCTCAAGGAAGGTTCATTGTTATGTGTGCAAACATTATTCAGATAGATTTCGGATTCAAGCGACACTTTGCCGGACACCAATTTACTTCCGTCCGCATGTCTTTCCGCAGGAACGGCCAGTCCGGAAGCAGCGGTAGGCGGCGCTCCAGTCGCAAGCTGGTGCAGATAGCGGCGGCGGCCTTGGGAAAACTGTGACCGAGGCGGAACAGCAGACTCTTCGTGCCTTCTTGTCTCCCAGCTCAGCCATTGCGGGTCCCGCTCGGGCTCATCTATCGACACCGCCGCGCAGAACCAACCCAGACGCGGGCCAGGCTGAAAGGAAAAGCGCACAAGCGTGGCGCTGTTCTTAACGCAACGCGCCGCCGCACTGAGTGCAGCTTGCGCACTTTCACTCTTTCCCTCTTTTGATACCCAAAAGATGTGCTCTGAGCAATGAGTTCACATCGCAGAACGCGACATGTTAAGAGCGAGGCGCGGAACGTGGTCGGTGCAATCGTGTTCAGACTGGAGAAAATATTACAACCCGCCTTGGGTTTCACTGTATGATGAAAGCGCATGCGACATAGTTTCGTATTCAAGGAACTCTCACAAATATTTTCCATTGCCTTTCTTACGCCGGCTCAGGCCAATGCACAGGCACTGGCGCATTCCCTATCCTCGCTCTGTGTTAGTCCGGAGCCTTGAATAGGCTGTTTCTGATGCGGTAGCCTTAGAGCCCACATTCAGAAAAAATGGCGGCGTGTTTCACGAAATCCGCTGATTGGTCGAGAGACGTCATGTGATCTCGTGACGCTTTTTTAACCTGCCTATCCGGGTAGGTGAGAATTAATGTAAACATTGGTAGAGAGAGGTCGCATGACCTGGTGACGTCACCACAGCTAGCCACTGAAGAAAGGAGAAACAGAAGGCAGATGGAGGAAGAAAGATGAGCAAGAAAAAATGGCTGTAAAATCCGGTTAGGATCAGTTCTTGGCTTTGGTTACGCCAAAGTAGCCGCAGTGGGGTTCTATAATGCTATCGCATTCCACTTTAATAGGCATTAAGTGTCCCCCAAGGTTATTTTCCCAAAACGCGGGCCGTTTACGTTGTGCACTTTGAAGCCTGCCTGCCCTTGGCTGACTCCTCACGGGTGTCAAGTGCTTTGAGTGATGCGGCGTTTTTCTTGCATTCTCGCATGCGATAACTTTATCCAGTGCATCGCGAACGCAGTGAAGTCAATTGCTTATGAACGATTTCTGCGGTGGAACCGCAATCACAACCGCACTCTGAGCTTGCGTGAAGAGTGTCTCATAGGGAAGCCCGGTTGCTGCGGTTAAGACTCAAAGGGACCACTAAGCCGGCGCCAGCTAATGGGAAGCAATGGCCGGGGTGCAGCACTACGCACTTTTTCCACCGCAACTCCGCTCGAACATGTCGCGAAATAGCCCCACTGGACAAACCTCTGCAGAGTGCACGGGCGTGGGAATCGCGTCCGGTGGTCACTAAGAGATACTGTGATCGTCTAGTTGTTCGCCGTAGCACGGACAGCGAAGCAAAGAAGCTGTAGGTAGAGCCGCAGGTCCTTGCTCCTACCAGTTTCAAAACTCCGCTTCAAAATCTGGCTTGTCTGCGGGCATTTGAAGCAGAATGTATCGATGTCAGAAGATCGTTCTTTGAATTAGGGCTGTGGTGAAAGCCACCGTGGCGGGAAAGTTTTTTACTTGTATTTCTCTAACCAATCTGTCATATTTGAAGGTAGCAGTTAGAGGCTGTCTGTTATTCAAAATATAAATTATATAGACTTCTACGCTGTACCAGTTTGAAATCCTGAACTCATACGGTAATTAGCAGATTGTGGCGCCATCTATGAGTTTCAAACAAGAGCTGCCGTCGTCCCCCATCATTAAGTCCAATGCTTAAATGTACTGATTTTCTAGCCTAATTTCCCTGTCAGACTATCATATCGCTGAATTTTTGTTATAGTATCTGTTTAATTATTTCGTTTCCAGGAGCTACCGCAGTAATTAACCAATTGGCAGTTTATAACTTGAACAGTCAACATTACTGCCAGCAGGCGTCGCGACAGTCTGCTTTCCTGCAAATTTTGGCCAAATCAGGCCATCACATTTCGATACATGGGGCGTATGTTTCGGAACTAGTATGAGCAAAGAGCTGTGAGTAGAGTTAGGGCAAGGTGCCTCGATTCCAGTGTCGCTGGGGCGCAAAACGTTGAGGCGCCGCTGACTAGGACGGGTAGCGCCCCCTATGCAAGCGGGAAGACACTCGTTTCGGCGTTGGAGACAGCAGCGCCACGCTGTCTGTCGGCCAAGCCGCGCGGTAGATGTAGAAACTTGCAACGCCCACTGGGCACGTTTCGAACAAAGCGGGCGAATGGGATCACAGTATCGTTTCGCTTGCCGGGTGAGCTGCTCATCTTTAGGGCTCGTGCTTCGGCTGAGGCGAGAATGTTTTTGAGTGTCTTCGCTAGAAGGGTGTGGCTTCGCGCTTTTCGTTTCCCTCTTGCACGCTTACATACCGTCGAGGATGAGAAGTTGGAAGGGAAGGTAGTTCGAATGCTCGTAATTCAATGCAGGATTTCAGCAGTGGTCCATCGCAGCTTACCCACAGAGCTTGTTTGACTGAAGTCACGTGGGATATACTAGGTATCTAACCGCTTCCGTGGCTTACAGAGCGCTGCATTATGCGGCGCAGTTGCTTTCAAACCAAATCATGCGCCATCTAAACAACTCAAAACAGCGTCTTATAATGCGATGGAGCTAGAAAAGTATAATACGCACAACTTGTGTACCAAAAACTGAATGAAATAAGACAGCTTTACTGCACGAAAGAAAAGCTGCATGTAAGAAACATCATCCAGGTTAAAGTACAAGCCGAATTAGTGAATGTAGCCTAAACATGCAAGCGCTTCGCGAATACTGCAATAACTTATCTGCATGCAACCACACAAACTGTCTCACTTTGTTGTGAGCTCGAGTGATGCTAACAGGGAGCAAAAATTCAGAATGGTGCCCTCACGAGGCTCACTTGAGAGCCGTTTCCGACCACCATAGTGCCCACTAACTTAACCACCTCCACTCCTCAAGGCACACGCAATTTTTAAAGCCACGCACCACTCGACGCCCGAGCAGCAATATAGCCTGCATTCCACATATGCACGTCACCTAGCACAGTCCCATTTTACAGTTCTCGTGCTCACAGGTCCAAGCAAATATGCATACTTATATCCTTTCGCAGCGTTGCTTATAGCGTCACTATTTTATTCCAGCTTATATCGTCACTCTCACCAGCACAAGCACACTCTAGGGCATTCGCTCGAAGGCTGCTTAGGCTTTAGATGCGCGAGGCCGTTCAGTTTTCGTTGCCCACTGCGCAGCTTGCCACTCCAAACTGAACAGAATAATTTAATTAGACAGAGCAAAGCCCTGGGAAGGTTGTCCACATATTTTTGTCTAAACTTTTTTGTATTCATGAGAAAGTATCAGCACGAATTGATTGATTGATTGATTGATTGATTGATTGATTGATTGATTGATTGATTGCTCGATCGATCGATCGAATTGATCGATTGATTGCTGCGTCCTGGACGCTATGGCTGAGAATAATCATCAAGATGACTGTTTTTAGCTGTCTACGTCCGAACAGCGTCTAAGATTAAGGGCAAAGGTAAGCTAGAAGTAAAACAATCAGTCGTTATTAGATGAGATTCGGTAGTTGTCTTTAAAAAAATTTAAATCCTTATTGATTGTTTGTTTGATTGATTGATTGATTGATTGATTGATCGATTGATTGATTGATTGATTTGTGCGTCCGGGACGCTACGGTTGAGGACAGTCATCAAGGTAATTGTTTTACTGCCCTACATTCTAACGGCATCAAAGATTAAGTGCAAAGGTAAACTAGAACTGAAACAATGACTCGTTATTAGGCGACATTCGGTAGTTATCCCAGTAAAGAATTTAAATCCTTGTCTAGGTTACGAACCACTACTAGGACAGAAAAATAATAAAACGTGTGCTGGTAAGAAAAGAAGTTCACAGAATATGTTGACAACCTTCCCACTGCTTCGTTTCACTCACTCAAATCACAAGCCTATAGTGCTGGTTGCAGCGTAAAACTTCACTTCTATGAACGGGTTGGGACCAACGGCACAGGAAGGAAGGAAAGAAGGTGTTGTTGTTCAGCGCGTTTCCCGGTAGTGAGACGGTGATATACCGCTTTGGAGAGAGCAATAAATGGGGAATATATAATAGTAGCGGCCTTTCGGCCGTTGTCCCGTTCGACTGCATGCTGACAAAAAGAAAAAAAACATGCAAACTTTGCGCCCTTGTCGACAGTAATATTTGTTTTCTAGAGCGCAAGTGAAATTCTCGATTTCCTGGTATCGTCCGATATGGCCCTCGCCTTTGCGCTGTCTGATACGCAGGTAAGTTAACACCGAGGAAATTCAACGTGGCATGAGGGAGATCTGTCAATCCGAATAATAACAAAGCAAAGTTAAACTCGCTGTACAGAGCCAGCTTTAGAGGGTCACAAGGTCAACTCCCATAAAGTTTTCGTTGTCGGTAAAAATTCGATAGTTTAGATTTTTGTAGCTATGTTCGTAAACGAATTTGTTTCTCGGGTATGTGTAGTTCACTTCGAATATTTTTTCCCGCAACTCGAGCCGAATAATGACGTCATCTTTGGGGTCGAGTGCATCGGAGACTCAGCATAATTACTCACCGTAGGTGGCTGGAAGAGTGATCTACCTTACGGGCCCCATAAAAATTAAAAAAGAAAATAAAGTGTATTCGACGACACCGCAGCTAGCTTGTGAAAACTACCTGTGACGACGATATGTGTCACTCGCTTATTATGGTGTTTTCTTGCTTATGAAATTTACACTTTCAGCAAAAATATCCTGTTTTTCGATACCAGGTATAATTCGTCGGTATAAACGAACCCCAATGTGTCCCGAGTGTCGCTTTAAAGGCTATCCTTTCTTTTTTTTTTACTAAATGGTGTGCAGTGCGAGCGCGGGAGGTGCCGATGTCCCGATACGCGGTTCATTCTAGTGAAGCTTTGCGCCACGATCGCGTCACCCTGCAAAAGAATGCACGCACAGGCCAGCTATAAGGTTGACAAGCGCAAGTTGCGGTACTTGTACACACACACACACACACACACAGCGCGCGCCAGTCACAGCAACCGCCCAAGCCCGGTGCGCAATCTCATCACTCGCGCGTTCAACCCGTTCAGACATCTCATACGTGCCTTCTTGCCTCATACATACTATACTTTCTAGAGGGTTTTATATATATACAAGCGTCGATGCCCCCCAGAATGGCGCTATCACCATTGTACAGTTATTACTAAGACGACATGCCCACCCGCGCTGCCGATGTATAGATGCATGCGACGGGAACATGTCTCGCCGTTCGGACCGCGGAGGCAGACTGGAAGAATCGGAAACGGAAAAACTCTGAGCAATGGGTCGCCACATCGACTGCATGTATTGAGAATAGAGGGGGAGAAATTTACTAAGATCGGTACTACGCTGACAGCGTAGCAACTTCACTCCACAATATGGCATGGGTGCGACATTCAACCGTGTATTAAGGCGAAAGCCTTTAATGGCTCATACTGTCGTCCGTTAACAAAGCGGGTCACACGCAACTCGGGAACTAAAGAAGTAAACCAATGGTTGCTTCAGAGAGAGGAGGAAAAAATGAAACTAGAAGCCAAGTTTTATGACTAAATTAATTAGTTAATTAATTATAGGCAAAAATGTCGAAATTGCGTCGAAATAGCGAGGACGTCGATATAGCCACGGGAACGATGTGACGTCACATCCACCGGAAGTCGTCATGGCATAGTGAAAATTGTCACAGAATGGGCGGAAAAATGTCGGATTTGTGCCAAATTAGATGTAAAAATGTGTAATTAAGCATAATTAACACTTAAGATCCCCCAAATTATGTATAATTTGGGTATCGATACAGCCACGGAAACGGTGTGACGTCACATCCGCCGGAAGTCGTCACGGCATAGTGTCCTCAGCTTTCGCCTCTCAACACTTTAGTTGCCAAAGTGTCCTCACAATTTTTTTTTTTGCAGCGTCAGCTGCTGTAGCCAAGTATTGATACGTGATATATATAATACATGGACACAGCACATATGTGAGCTAATGAGCATACTAGACGAGTAGCTCTAATACGTGAGCATAACTGTACTCTTGGATCCAGCCTCGTGACTTTTTATTGCAGAACAAGCGAGCGACATAGCAGGGAAAGGTAGTCGGCTTTTACTGGCTGACGCCAAGCCGATCACCTTTATACTGATTCTGACTGCAGGCGACGCTTGATGGTAAACACCAGAGGTCATAAAATGCATCCTTTTATCACATTATCGAGCTCAGGGGCGTATTTGTGGGGTGCTCTTGTTGTGAGAAAGGGGGAGGGGTTCCTATTTGTATTTCTTTCAATTTTTAGGTCGAAAAATGGGCTTCAGTATGCTCTTATTCTTGCTTGAGAAGTGGGAGAGGCAGTCCCCTCCACCTTAAATTTACTTTTGACTCAGCTCCAATGTTATTAGCACTTTTCGTTCAAGCAGTGAGCCCGGTTGCAAGTTTGGGGGGACTAGATTCCAAACGATGTTCACGAAAGCTCGTTTGCGCACACCAAAAGCGTACAGTGGAGTGTTTCTGCAACATGTGCGAGTAGTCTCTTTAGAGTGGACTACGTGGTTTAGAAGACCTTACAGGTTGCCTTTCCGTCGCCGGTTCTTCCAGTATGCCCTCCGGGCATCCGACGTTCGATTCAATCAAGATTTTATGCAGACGTTGAGAATATAGCCGAACCTATAGACATGCACCAACACAGCAATCTTTGTAATCTGTACATAAGCACTTATCGCTTCGTTATTTTTTGATGAAGTTGTCGAGACAATAAAGAACTGGAACGTTACACGGCTGCCTCCGTGTGTCTCTCTTTAAAGCAGGCATCTTTCTTCCTTTGTTTTGAACGTGCTTGACAGAGCTTGCGCATCCCTGCTGAAACGTTTCCATATAAGCCACTCGTACGGCATTATGGGAATATAGAGACCATAAAATATGGAGAAATATATGGAAATTCATCTCTAATGCATAGAGTCCATAAGCAATCCGCATAATTTCTATATGATTTCCATACGATGTACAAGAAGTGATAGGGAGTCCGTAAGATAACAATTGCGTGCTTCCATAAGTCAGTGACATGCCCCATATTGACTCCAAAAATTTCATATGGAAACGTATGGAATCATGAAAATCGTCATATGGAAACTTTCAGTAGGGATGGGAAGTACGGATGCCCACAGCTTGCCACTGGCGCCATGCACCACCATTCTGCCGTGTTCTAGAACCACAAGCCGTGCTTCTTTTCAGAAATTCTGTGCGCCCTGATGGAGTCCCGAAACAGTAAGTCTGCTTCGGCGAGCGGCGCAGAAGGTGGGCCTCGCTCCCACCTGGCGAGTTTTTTGAGCGGCATCAGGTGGAAACCCGGTTGGAAAGTTGAAGCATGAAGTTCAGCTGCTGGCGCAGTCGAACAAGTTCTCAACGCCACAATACAGCCGGCGTGAAACACCCCAAGTCTGAGGTCTGAAAAACGACGTGCGGGTGCTTTTATGTCCTTTTTTACTGCGAGAGCTATTCTTAGGACAATCAACACCGGAGCCCGAGATTGCGCTAAAAGTTTATGATCTCGCTCTCTAACGAGAGCTGAACTACTTGATTAACAATTTCATAAAATACCTTTGTAGCCTGCAGTAACCGAGCAGTTAGGTGGCGCAGTACTATAACTGTTCGAATCTTTTTTGTCGGTACACAACCGTTATTTCAAACTAGCTCAAGTTACCGCCTTAAAGCAGCCACGGTGTGATAGCAAGCTCAGTGCCCACCGGCTGCACCCAGACCTATCTCAACGAGTCTTCAACAAAGCACTTGCCTCTGGGTTGGTGGCGCCATCTGCTGTAAAAGCCGCAAGTTACACGCGCTTTATTCGTTTTCTTTCAACCATTGAGGAGCGTTTGCAATAAAACTGCGTGTTTTCTTGGTACAAACACAAGCTGTCGGTGAACCATCTGCTTGAAGGCAAAATAAAATACCCGCAAAGCACCAGAACAGTAGGTGAAAACTCGAAATTGTTTTTTGGGGAAAGGAAATGGCGCTGTAACTGCCTCGCGTATCTCGATGGACACCCGAACTGCGCCGCAACGGGAAGGGATAAAAAAGGGAGTAAACGAAGAAATAAAGAGGTGCCGTAGTGGGTGAACCCACCGTTTATAAAGTGTCTATACACGATGGGTGAACCAATGAACTTTTTAGCTGAAGACATTTGCTAAATGATATGGTGGCGCTGGCTTGCCTGCAACGCATAGATGCATTCACCAAAATAGCCGTGAGGGTACGAGCGAGCGCTCCACAGATGGCACAGAACCCCTCGCTGTGAACACGGTGCAAGAATATACTGTTTCTTCCACCGTGGCTGCGAATTCACGGCGCTCGACCAGTTGGCACAACACGATTGCAGCCCGACCTGGGGTTTGGAGCCCTGAGGTTTAGGAATTGTGAAGCAAACTGGGCGTAGTCGTTAGTAAAAACTTGCCGACGATTACGCTACTTCCTAATGCGAAATTTGAGCGCAGCTCATCAGCTGTTCCAACTTTTCGATCGATTGAAGATTCGAACAAGACATGTATGTACAATTACAGTATGAATTCTCGTGTTAGATGTCGGACCGAACATCGGAACAGCTTAACCAAGATTGGAATGAGATTAGAACTAGCTTTATGCACAATTCTATACGTTTACACCCTCCTTTGTTCTGTCTTCTCGCGTGCATCTGCGTGCGCATTCGTCAGCTCGCCTTGACGATCTCTCAGATGCTTCGCCTTGAAATCCAGGTAGAGCACGTAGTATCCAAGGTTCGTTCGTCTGTCCGCAGCCGCCGCTAGTCGTCCGGAGCGGGCGCGCCTACAGAATAAACGCGCTCACAATCCCTATGCTGCTTTGGCGGTTCAGCACGATGCGTTAATGGGCCAACCGTTGCATGTCGAATTCAGCGAGGCGGTATGCGCATTCGAGACGTTCACAAGAGACAAAACGCAACTGAAGAAAGTTTAGAGCAGAGGAGTATTCGAGGCTCAAACACTCTCTCCCCTCACCCCTTACCCTAGCCCACTATCATCCCTCCTTCCCCCCTCCTGCTTGCACCCTATGCCCAGCACCCTTCGCCTCTTCCCTCCACATCCTTTCCCTCTGCCCGGCGGGCCCTTTCCCCGCGGGACCTAGAGAACCTCAAGACCTGGGAGGACTGGGAGACCCTGCTGCGCTCGGAGGACCCGGCCGTGCAGACCATCGCCACCGGCCGTGCAGACCATCGCCACCGGCCGGGCTGCCAGTGCTATGGACCTCAGGAACATAAACACTTGTGTGCAGTGGGGTCGTGCGGGGACCCTGGGGCGTGTTCCGAATTCCTCTTCTAATAAAGTTTTTTCTCTCTCTCGGGGTGCGGCTGTTACCTTAAAGTGGAATTTTTCAGCTCGATTTTCAAGCGATATTCATGCGAAAATACTTTATTGTCCATTACTGTTTGAAGTTATATCTAGCACTAAGTTCGAGGTAGCTTTAATATTTTGTATCGCTGCATCTTGGGCCGCTACTCGTGCTGTCAGCACCACCCTCGTAATCACCCTCATAAATGCAGTCATCTCCTGTCCCGTGCATTGTATTCGAAATGTCTGTAATATTAAACCTCTAAACAACGATATCTGGGGGCAAAGCCCGCCGAGCATTCAAAATCCAGGAGCACACGAGCTGGAGCGATGGCCTTTTTTTGGTCACCCAGTTGACGACAGTCCGTGATCGACCATTGGCATCCACTCGTAGCAGAGACATATGAATTCTGCTCGAAAAGGTCTGTTAATGCGCACATCCAGCGGCTGTGGCGCGCTTGTGAAACCGCCACGGATGACTGATAGCTGCGTGCTTGCTCCGGCAAGACGAGCCGTCACGTGGTCAGCGAGGTGGCCACTTTCCAAAACCCGCCGAGCGCATTCCGTCCGAGAAGTCCCCCCTTTCCTTTCCCCCTCACCTGTTATCCCACACAGTGTTCGCCTATAGTCTACAACCAATCGTGGTTGAAGTCGCCTCAAACCATTCAAATGCAATCTATTTTAGTAATATTCTATTACTTTGTAGATGGTGCAGTTGTAACTAGAACTATTTAACACGCTGATTTTCCCGCCTTTGATGACGTCACACCGTTTCGACCAATCGCGAGTTTCATAACGCCGGCACTTTTTCGACGACGCCGGCTTTTCAATTCAAGGAGCCATCTAATTCTTTCCCATTAACGTTCATCATGAGAAGCCTTTCGTCTGCGGCATCACAAGGGTAAAGGTCGGAAAACCGCTGGCTCTACAAAGATGCTCTGCTTTCTTAACTTTTGTCCCCTTACTGCCATCCTTTCTGTCCTTCAAGCGTCGCGCCGATACAGTGCATTCTCAAGCAGTGCGCCATTTTCCTTTTCATTTCCGACCAGTGAAAGACGTCGCTGCAGATTCTCTCTCTATCTTTGCCTTCGGAGAGATGGTCAAAGGCGGACTCCTTTTTCCACCACCGGACAACTCCCTTAGCAGAGAGGACTCTGTCGCGTGGAGGAAGCTACAGACGGGCTCCTACCCGAACCTACACGTACTCAACAAAATGTATCCAACACAATACAATGACAAATGCCCTTGGTGCCAAGAACCACCCACGCTGTACCACATAACGTGGGCATGCCAGAGGATAAGCGTGGTACCAGTGATAACAAACCCGAGTGCGGAGCAATGGGAGGGAGTGCTCTCCAGAGATCGCCGGGTCGACCAAGAAGGTCTGATTCGGCGAGCAAGACTGGCAGCAGCATCCAGCGGAGCCCTGGACTAAGGGCAACCGACCTTTGAGCAAGATGGACGAAGCCATCTCAAAACCGCCGAATACAACCGAATCTAGAGCTAATAAAGTTTTCACTCACTCACTCACTGAACCGCTTTCAGGCCATCGAACCCAACCCTATACCCTTTCCTTTTCACAGAGGAAACAATGTCGCTTGGGCAAAGAGGCGCTCTTTGCATCCCAACTTGTTTCCTTTGAATTCTTAGACCCCTCCTTGTCTGGCGTCCTCGTAGGAGGGGCTACTATACTATCTTAACTCATTCACCGGAAACAAGCGCAGCGTGAGTGGATGCAGGGCTTGTTTAGTGTCCTTTCCAGGAATGTCTTGCCCGGGGCTCGTCTCCCTTCAGATGGCGTCGTCTGCCACGAAGCACAGCGAGTGCACGCCTAAGTCGAGCGCTTCTGTGCTTGTGTCGGCTGCGGTTGCTCGGTCTCGTGTATCTCGTCGTCTGCCCCTTGTCGGCGTCCTTTGAAGTGGCTGGCGGTGCCCTTTGATCTTTTGATCACGATTCATCATCGGAGATGTGGTTGCGATGCGTGCTGATTGCAACAGTGATCCCTTTGTCTTTGATCCGGCGGTGTGTCACTACTTCCGCGTCGGACGGCACATCGTGGGACGCCCCGGATTCGGCAACGTACGAGGATGCCCTCCGCGTTGCTCAGTGCCAAGCACAGTGCCTGGACCGAGTGAGTTTATATTTCGTTCTTATCATAGAGCTGTAAGGCGGCATGAGCGATGCCTACTGGTCTTCATAACTTTTGTTGGCATCGCTTACAAGCCGAAGAAATCAATTTTAGTTCTTATCTTTGAAGTCAAGAGTTTGACGGAAGCCCGTCTGGTCGGGATGGGACATGACGAAAAATGAATGGCACCGACCAAAAAAGAAAGATGGAATGGCGTTTCTGCTCCAACACGGGAGCCTTGTTCACAATCTTTCTAAGCCGAAACGTCATTCCATCTTTCTTTTTTGGTCGGTGGCATTCATTTTTCGTCAAGTTCTTATCTTCCTTGCCTTTATTTCTGCCCTCGCGATCTTCATTTGTACATTAGATTTCGAAGGGGTAGTCAACTTTTGTTTCTTGAAGTCTGCATTGATAGATGCTTATGTTATCATTTATTACTTGTCTATAAAGAAACAAATGACTTTGATCTAGCCAATGATGTACCATTCAGGATTTTCAACATAGTTCAGCCTGTCGGCCTGCATGTTAGGGTCAGGGTTAGGGGGGTGATGAGAACTGCAATGCGATTTCCGGTCTCACTCATTATTGACACTTTTAAAAATTTGCGCATTTCATTCTGTTATTTTTTTTCATCGCTGTTTGGTATTCATTGAAGATATCATGCTTCTTTTTTTCGCGCCCAACGAGCCTAACTAAAGCCGCAGTCTGAAGTCCTATATTTATCGCCAGGCCAGGAGGGGCAAGGCAGGCATGTCCCTCGGTCGTTTGTTTCGGTTTCTGTACTGCGGCGACTTTGCAGTGATGAGGTGTGAAGGGAACATCACTACAGAACATGAGTATTGAACCGTTGTCCAGTAAAGAAGAAAGTTGGGCTAGTTGGTATCGATCCATCTAAAAATGGCGCACAGAAAAACACGCAGTACACAGGGAGAACGGACAGGACAAGAGCGCACTAGCAACTGAAGCTTGGTCGAAAGACACTTCTCACTCGGTAAGCATGCGCCAGGAAATTCAGCACGTGTCAACAAGATAAAAAACCAAATAAAAACGTGACGTTGCTGTACAATAGACAAACTGACTGAACCAAGATAAAAATATTTTTAAAAAATATGTAAGACAAGAATTAAGACAAGAACCTAAACCCCTGGGATGACCGAAGCACATAAACAGCACATGCGAAAGGCGAAACCTGCATGAAAGCGCTGCCACTCCTGCTAACAGATACCGAGGAACTTGCGCTCTTTTTTCAGCAAAAACACTGACATGGAACTGATACACAAGTCATCACCTGCGGCGATTATGTTCGAGGCCTCCAATATCTCTCTATCCACTTTATTTTACCGCGCCCGATGATACTTGTCGCACCCAAGTTGGGCAGACAGCCGCCCTCGCAATCCTTACATTTTTTGCAGTGCAGGGGAAGGTTCGAACCATGACCCGTCCATAGCGACGCTGCGTGTTCGTTGCGTGCGTGGTCATCGGGCGCGATAAAAAAAGAGTGGATAGAGAGACAGTGGAGGCCTCGAACATAATCGCCGCAGGTGACGACTTGTGTGTCAGTTCCACGTCAGTGTTTTTGCTGAAAAAAGAGCGCAAGTTCTTCGGTATCCGTTAGCAGGAGTGGCAGCGCTCTCATGCAGGTTTCGCCTTTCGCATGTGTTGTTTATGGGCTTCGGTCATCCCAGGGGTTTAGGTTCTTGTCTTAATTCTTGTCTTACATATTTTTAAAAATATTTTTATCTTCGTTTAGTCTGTTTGTCTATCGTACAGCAACGTCACGTTTTCATTTGGGTTTTTATCTTGTTGACATGTGCTCAATTTCCTGGCGCATGCTTACCGAGTGAGAAGTGTTTTTCGACCAAGCTTCAGTTGCTAGTGCGCTCTTGTCCTGTCCGTTCTCCCTGTGTTCTGCGTGTTTTTCTGTGCGCCGTTTTTAGATGAACCGTTGTCAGTGCCCAGTTTTTTCCTTCCTTCCAGGTGTTCAATATCTAGCAACTATTTTCTTTACGCCGGAAACTGACCTCTCTCGCAAATCCTTTACTGCTGTGGGGCGGTCAATAAAACACGTTGCGGTGCTAGTTGGTCAAGCATTTTCTTTTCTTCTAAAAATGTAGCGCTTTTTAAACTTCAAGAAAAGAAAATGCTGTGGTGTGGCTTGAAGCGAACGCGCTGGACTGGACGCTATTTTCTCGTCAAGAATGCACACAGGCTCACCCCGACTTCGGGCCTGCAGTTCGTGGACGACAGTGTTGCGATAATGGTGGGCAACTGCGCGTAGCACGTCGGCCCATTCACGAGGCAAACTGTGCGGGTGGACGACGGCAAGGCTAGTTTCAGTGTTGTGGTTGTATTAAGGCGAAAACGCTTAATGGCTCATAAAATTAAATTCATTAATGGCTCAAACTGTCGTCCGTTAGCAGAGGGTGTCACACCTTTGGCAGCGTGTTAACTCGGGAACTGAAAAAGATAGGAGAAAACGAATGGCTGCTTCAGACAGAGGAGGAAAAAATAAACCTAGAAACGAAGTTTGATTGCTGTAGATTAATTAGTTCATTAATTATAGGCAAAACTCTCAAAATTGCGTCGAAATAACGCAGACGTCGATATGGCCACGGGAACGGTGTGACATCACACCAACCGGAAGCCGTCACGGCATAGTGAAAATTGAATTGAATTGATTTATTTCACGTAATACACATACATGAGGAGATTGGAGAAAAAGCCGCTATAATGCAGCTTGACTAGGCTCCCATCGCCTATACAAGAGCAGAGCATCAGCAACAAATGTACAAGCCAGTGAAGCAAACAAATACATGGTTGAACTGCAATCAGTAAAAAAAAAACGTTTACAATGAAGTAAAAAAAATAAAATAGTAAATAAACATAAAAAATAGGTATTAGAAAATGCCCATAGTGAAATTGTAAAAAATAAATGCAATAAAACAAAGTTTGCAATGAAAAAAAAACAGGCAATGACAAATGCACACCACATGTGTCCTGTTGGAGCATTTACATTGTCATGGAATGGTCGGAAAAACGTCGGATTTTTGTCAAATTAGATGGAAAAATATGTAATTAAGCGTAGTTAACACTTAAGTTCCCCGAAATATGTATAATTTGGGTATCGATGTAACCACGGGAACGGTGTGACGTCCCTTCCACCGGAAGTCGTCACGACATAGTGTCCTCGGCTTTCGCCTCTCAACACTTTACTTGCCAAAGTGTCCCCGAAATTTTATTAGCAGGCACTTCAGCCTGCCCCAGCATGGAAAACGCTTTGCGAGGCTTTCAATTTGTCGTCTCCGCATCTCGAGGAAGACACTGTGAGAGTTATCGCCTGCGCTTGTTGTTGAGCTGCAGTTCCGAGGCTTCCTCGCCTGGTGATGACCTCGGCGTTATGTGCTTTCCGATATCGAAATTGGGTTGTGCTGGCCCTGGAGATACTGCTAGCCCGTTTCCTTCTGATGGGAACGTAGGGCTGGATGCTGTGAGGTACAGCCTTTGTCAAAAGTAACCAGGCTGCATGGTTTGCTTCTCACTCGTATAGTAGAGCCCTCACGGCTTCCCTAAAAATCAAAATGTTTTGGAAGGTGAGGACAGGGGTTCTCCTTACCATGCAGAGATTCGAAGCTTGAGGGCTGGCATAATGGCTTTAATATACGACTGACAAGCAAACCGTGCAGCCTGGTTAATTTTGGCAAAAACTGTACATTTATTTATGTGTGCCTATCTTATTTTTTAACTGTATATATCCTAAATTCTGTCACTGTGTTCGTTTTCGTGCTTGGCTTGGCGCACAATGAACGCATAGTCGTTGATCGCAGCCTGGAACGTCGGATTCGAGCAACTGAAGACTACCTCCTCGTTCATAGAGGCAGTTTTATTTTTAGGCCGAATTGGAGGCGGGCGCGCGCGGGCTTTGCTCCTCTCAAGCTGTACCCCTTGGTTCGTACATCCTCCACAGGAGGGCGTTGCGTGAACAGGGCGGCGGTTCAGCTCAGTCTTTGCCTAAGATCCCTCCTTCGAAAAGATGCGGTGAAAGCTTGTTGGTTCAATTTTGTTGCGAAAGCAACACTACGCGTGTCGCGGAGCCATTTCGCGTAGCTGACGAAAGGCCATACTGCGCATGCGCGAGGAGCAGTGACCTCACACGGCGCACAGCTGGCGCGCCGCCGCCGTCGCTGCGCGAGTGACTCAGAGGTGCCGCCGCCGCGCTCGCCAGTTGCGCATGAGCAGTAGCGGCTCATAGCTAGCGCGCCGGGGCCGCTGCCGCGCGCTCTCCATCGCCTCTCTCTCTCTCCCCGTTTCTTTCGCAATCCGCCAGGTTTAATCAGAGCTAAACCACTGACAATTTTTTTCTCCTTTCATGGGATTGTGCTATCTGCATTTGTGCGCCAGACCTTGCAGAGCACGCATGCCAGGCTGTGCAGGCAATAACCAGAAAATAGCTCATAGATGATTTATTTTCCTGCTACCTGGAATGAACATGTCATGTACACCGAGATGACAAAAAGAAAATAAACACAAAGAGAACGTCTGGTTACGTAAGCGCACTCGCAGGCCTTTTCACCCTCCATGCCATTACTGCATATTTTGCATTGTTACCTGCAAAGTTCTTCCGGCGAAAACCCGTCCGTCCGTCCGTCCGTCCGCCCGCCCGTCCGTCCATGATAAGCCTCCACCTTCCAAGCACCCTCCTCCAGGGCCCCCTCAGTTGGATGCCCGTAGGAGGCACCATAAAACGGCTCCTCCGATGGAGGCACCGGAATAAGTACCGGTAAAAATGCATCTCCCACTTACGAGCCTCCGCCTACCTGCACCTTCTGGAAGGTCTTCACTCATCACCGAACCACACACCTCCACCTACCATCTACCACCCAGAAGCTTCCACCTCACCGAGAGCCCATGACGAAAGCAAATTCAAAGACTTGATGAGAAGGCGATCAAGTAGAATCGAAAGGTACAACCAGTACTGCTAGCGAAGGTGTGTCTCATCACATCGTATGATCGGCAGTCATCATCATCATCATCATCATCAGCCTGACTACACCCACTGCAGGGCGAAGGCCTCTCCCATGTCTCTCCAATTAAGCCTCTCCTTTGCTAGTTGCCGCCACTGTATCCCTGCAAACTTCTTAATCTCATCCGCCCACCTAACTTTCTGCCGTCCCCTGCTACGTTTGCTTTCTCTTGGAATCCACTCCGTTACCCTTAAGGACCAGCGGTTATCTTGCCTTCGCATTACATGCCCTGCCCAAGCCCACTTCTTCCTCTTGATTTCAACTAGGATGTCATTAACCCGCGTTTGTTCCCTCACCCACTCTGCCCTCTTCCAATCTCTTAACGTTACACCTATCATTTTCCTTTCCATAGCTCGCTGCGTTGTTCTTAACTTAAGCTGAACCCTCTTTGTTAGCCTCCACGTTTCTGCCCCATAGGTGAGTACCGGTAGGATACAGCTGTTATATACTTTTCTCTTCAGGGATATTGGTAAGCTACCATTCATGATCTGAGAGAACCTGCCATACGCGCTCCACCCCATTCTTATTCTTCTAGTTATTTCCCTCTCATGATCCGGATCTCCGGTCACTACCTGCCCTAAGTAGACATATTCTCTTACTACTTCCAGCACCTCGCTACCAATTGCGAACTGCTGTTCCCTTGCAAGGCTATTGAACATTACTTTGGTTTTCTGCATGTTAATTCTTAGCCCCACCGTTCTACTGTGCCTGTCTGGCTGATTGATCATGCTTTGCAATTCTTGTACTGAGTGGCTTAGCAAGGCAATGTCATCAGCGAATCGCAAATTACTCAGGTATTCTACATTAACTCTTATCCCCAACTCTTCCCATTCCAGTCCCCGGAATACCTCCTGTAAGCAGGCAGTGAAGAGCATTGGCGAGATCGTGTCTCCCTGCCTGACACCTTTCCGTATTGGAATTTTATTGCTGACTTTATGGAGAACTATAGTAGCTGTGCAATCGTTATAAATATCTTCCAATATTTTCACATAGCACTCTTCCACACCCTGATTCCGCAATGCCTGCATGACAGCTGAGGTTTCCACTGAGTCGAATGCTTTCTCGTAATCAATGAAGGCTATATATAGGGGTTGGTTGTATTCGGCGCATTTCTCTATCACCTGATTGATAGTGTGAATGTGGTCTATTGTCGAGTATCCTTTACGAAAGCCTGCCTGATCATTTGTTTGACTAAAGTCCAAGGTTGTCCTGACTCTATTAACGATTACCTTAGTAAATACCTTGTAGGCAACGGACAATAAGCTGATCAGTCTGTAATTCTTCAAGTCCTTGACATCTCCTTTCTTATGAATTAAGATAATGTTAGCGTTCTTCCAAGCTTCTGGTACTCTCGAGGTCACAAGGCATTGCGTATACAGGGTGGCTAGTGTTTGTAGCACAATCTCTCCTCCGTCCTTCAGCAAATCTGCTGTTACCTGATCCCCACCAGCTGCTTTCCCTCTCTGCATTCCTCCTAAGGCTTTCTTTACTTCCTCCTTCGTTACTGGCGGGATGTCCCATTGCTGTGCTCGACTGCCTCCCTCAGTAACTTGATGATTACGTTCGCTACTGTATATATTTGTGTAGAACTCTTCGGCTAATTCAACTATCTTATCCATATTGCTGATGACATTGCCCTGTTTGTATTTTAGCGGCAGTAGATTTTTTTATCTGTTCTTTTCTACCTCGTGTAAAGCATAACGGTGCGCGTGCAACACAACAGGAACAGGAAGGGACGAGCGCTCCTCCCTGGCTATTCATTTTCTGTCCACCTTGTTTTGGCGCTTACGAAAATGTCAAACGTGCACCAACTAGTCCGATCCGCCATGCTTTTGAATGATGTGATCCTCGCTTTCCTTCTGCACTGCCACTATCTCTGGGAGTCGGGACCTTCAGTCAAACTGTTACCACAGCTTTTAGTCCCAACTCCTCCTTTGTAAGAAAGGAAAACAAATGAACTTGAACTGAACTTGAACATGAGCATGAAAGAAATCTGGCCTTTGTCTCCTCACGTCTGCTCTCCAGTAGCGTCATCGCATTGAGATCACACCGTGATAGCGGAACGTGCTCTCCTGGAGCTTCTTTTTTTATTCTTCCTCATCGGCATCGTCATTATGCGATTTTTCTCTGAACCGCGCCGCCGCATGTCTACCAGTGGAAGGGTATATATTTTTCTCGTCAAATTTTTTAGATTCGGTACACAACTCCAGCGCAATACGTAGAATATGGATGCGATGCACTCCGCCTTAATTGACCGTTTTCACAGCCTCCAAGTCGATCGCATACTTTTACTTCTGTGGCATATATCACTGAGCTGCAGTCACATAGTCTAAGCAATAAGGAAAGCCATTTGGTAAAGGAAGTTGCACCTCCTTTACCGTGACTGCCAACCCAGTACAGCTCAATAGCAGGCAATGAGACCACTTTTTCAAAGCATCTTGTGTTCTTACCTGCTCTCGTGTGTTGGAACAGACCGTTATTTTTTTCTTTTCCATCCCACTGTTCTGAATCGCCGTACGTCGTCAACAGTTCATGGAGCTCCGGGCGGAAACCACGACGGCGATCGACATGTCCGATGAGTACCTACTGCCTCCAACTTGCGAAAAGGAGCCCTGCCGAGAGGTATGCGCTTGAACGGAAAAAGAAACGTGATTATTAATGCGAAATCATTATATGGCTCTGTCGCGTCAGAAAAAAGGGTCCGCAAAACGTGTCCGCAAATTTTGTCCGCACGATTACGTCGTGCTCTTATGATAAATATGTGCAAGTGTGATTTTGACAGATAGGGTGTGATCATAAAATGTTGCCTCGGGAAAAATTCGGCTGATGAGGTGCAATTAGCTGAATAATTAAACGCGAAAGAATACACTTAGACGTCAAAATAGCCATGGACGTCGATATATTTCATGGACATCAGAACAGTCGCGGACATCGATATAGTATGTGGACGTTTTGCTTTCGCATTGCTCCATTGTGGGTCACCGCAGTGATCTCTAAGTTTTTTTACTTCTAAACTTTGGCACTCACCTACATACATACATCTTTATTAACTCTCACAAGGTTACATCAGTAACAGAGGAGAGAGGACGCAAGGCAAAAAGCTGCGTTGGTGCAGCTTGAGGGCCACCCTGCGCCCCCTGCCGGCGGTATCGCCTGGCAGCTAATCACAACAGCAGTGGAAGAGCGCACTCACAAGCACAAAAGAAAATACAGCCACAAAATATATACATCAACATTTGCATGACGTTATGCCTCTGTTATCACTCGACATTATTGGACAAAAGAAACTGTTCAAAATTTTTATGTACAGGAAACGCATTTATAATCAACCGAGATACAAATCAAGTAGAAAGAAGATACACAAAGCTATGTATATATGTTCTAATCATGATGTCAAAATGATGCACATTCAAACAAAGGAACACATTCAAACAAAGGAATAAGTGCTATTAATTTATGCCGTGAAGTCTTTTCAAGTATGATGTTGTTCTTGTGCAGAATATTGAGGTAGTGTGGTAGACTATATGTCACTGACTGCTTACCGTATGTAAGCATCGTTATTATGAATATTATGAATTACTGGTGAACATGCGATGCTAATAGGCACTTTTAGCGTAGCGTACGTGATGCTGAATTCGCTGCCGCGATCCACGTGTACGAAATTAACCATCTACGAGTGCTAAATGGAAGCTGTGCGGTTGCGCATGCCGCATGCACCTACCGTAATTGGCCCACGTTCCACCTTCTCGCAGTAAGGCGGTGCGTGCGCAGTCTACGCATCCAGGAAACTGATCGTGCTGTGCCATTACTGAGATTACTACTTCTTGATTTTTGCTACCAGCAAATCTGGTCGATACACATCATGGCGCTGTTAGTTACTGTGGTATACCTCACATAATGCTTCAGCTGGACACATTCCGTCAACCGCGATTTTTCGAACAGCGCATGAACAGGAGAGCTGCCTATAGCTGTACGGCGGAGCCCCTCCCATAGATGCACAGGCGCGGTGAGCTTTGTTTAAATTTCAGTGCAACTTAAGTGGCTTTACCTTTACACACTATCAGAACAATTTTGTGGGGTTGTTTTCAGTGCTTTGCAGGTTGCCTTGCTGGCACCCGAGGAAACGGAAGCTGCGAAAGTACGTGCGTAAGTATAGCTTCACTGGATGGTTATCATCTGCAAAGTGAAATTAACCGACAGCAGAATGAGCAGCTACACTCCTAGGGGGGGATTCTCCCTGAATTTCGTAATTAAAGCCCCCCACTGCTTCTTTGACTTTTGCTTACCTCCACTTCGGCAGCACGCCCTGTTGAATATTCTCCCCAACGGCGCCACAGTGGCACATACTATAAGGTATTACCACTCACTACACCTTGCCTTTGCTTTGACGACACGCACCGCTAGGTATTCGACTCTATGTCGTTCAGCCTCGATATCGGCGGCACGTACATCTGGATCTAGTTTCCGCCCTCCCTTTCTTCTTGCCTGGGCTGCATGACCAGTTGGGTATCCGGGAACCCTGCGTTTCCTTTCTTAGTCTCGCGCTCGCCGTAAATTTTCGAGTCCACAGTATCGCCTTGGCGTCTGAAGTAGTCAGTGAAGGGATTAATTAGACAAAAAAATTTGTTGGGGTTTAGCTTTGGTTAAACCTTGTAGGTTGCGTAAGCATCCATAGCGTTCCATTCAGGATCATCGCCGGTTGTAGACGATTCGGTTTCGATAGATGCGCGGTGCGCCCGTCTAGCAGCGTCTTGAGCGAGCCGCTTAGCAAGGCGCTGTTCGCGTTTTTCATGTGTCTCCGAAGCCCGTTGTCGTTTCCTGGCTTCGTCAAGCCGACGTAGCCTCCCTTTCTTTTTATAAGGCGGCATAACGACGGAGCCGGTTGGTTGTTTGGGTGCGACTGAGAGAAGGATGAAAAGCAAAGTGCACGGGCCTGCCACCTGGCTCAAGCCGAGCCACCACCGCTGCCACGTGCAGATAGAAGAGAGTTCAAAGATAAGTGGACAGATTAACAGAGAGTAAAGACGCGCGTCGCAACAACCGCGTCCGCCGGGACGGACGCTAGCTGCAAAAACAGATACACGACCGCAGCCCGAAGGCTGCGGCCGAATGCCACAAATATGCTTCGACGCAGCCGGCAAGCGAGCGAACGCATTTTGTACCCTCCCCCCCCGTTCTCCAGCCTCCTCTCCACACACCGCAGCTGGCGAGAGCGCGACGACGGCAGCGCCTCCACTCGGCAGCGGCGCGGCTACAGCTGTAGTGCGCCGCGCCTGGCGCCGCCCTTCAAGGTCAAACGTGCCTCGTGGCCGCCCCGACGCGAAGGGCTGAAACCTGTCGTAATATTGCTTACGCAATAAAACGTTTATTATTTATGAACCAGTGTGCCATGACACCCAACGATGCGCTAGGCGATAGAGAAAAGAAAGCTGAAGAGGCTCTCATTCGCACATGCACCCTGGCCAATCCCCCGCCGTGGGTATGTGCCATTCAGCCCGAGGACATCATCATCATCATGTGCCTGGTGCTGACCAATGGCCAGCGTGTTCCCTACCTTGTCTCCTTCCTCTCCCTAGTTCGTCTTCCGCCTGCGTTTTCCCCCTCTCTGCGAACGTAGGACACCGACGCATTCTTCAGAAAACGGGGCACTAATAGCTGTCGCTGTAAAATAAATTTATCACCACAAGCAGCAGTCTTCCTACGCCCATTGCAGGGCAAAACCCTCTTCAATATCTTATCAGTTAACCGCTCCTTAACCCGGTAAAACAATTTACAGCTGAGTAAATTATCATTCTCCCGGTAGCGGCCTTTGCAACCTGGTGTTGGCGCAGCGCTTGTCGTCTCCACCGAAATGCGGCCGTCAGATCCCAACTGTGGGAGCTGTATTTCAATCGAATCGAAGGGCATAAACACCCGTCCCATGTGCGATTACGATTTAAGAAAATGGAGCTGGCGACAAGATTTGTCTAGAGCACCCTTTGAGGTGCACTTGTGCATGTTTTCAATGATCGAAACTAGCGAGGAAAACGCGAGGGGTCGGAGCACGTTTCAATGCGTGCGAAAATATGCAATCCAAGCCTTGGGAAGGAATACTACAAGTGCCCTCTAATGAGGGTATGTCTTGCTATTCAGCGCGCCCCACCCTTGACAAAGAGCATGGTTTGACGAAGGTCGCTGCGCCACTTGACTCTTTAATTGCAGAGAACACAACAGTGTAACAGTGGCTGCCTGTTCTTCAACGAAACAAGCGTTGGTGAGTACTTTTTTCCCCATGAATCAGGCCGCCCTGTTCGTGCTTATATCTTTCTAGGTTTAGCGGTGCTCTCGTGTTGGTCCAAAGACGGTACCATGCCTTCATGCGTCGGGTACTTAGTAGCAGCCATTAATATTATTCAGAGAGGAATGAGACGCGTTTCTAGCAAAGTGCTCATCATTGAGGATAGTGGTGTTGATGCTGCAATCCATGCTGCAATCGTTAGAGCAATTACTTCATATATTGTCACGTAAATGTAGGCACACAAGGAGTAGTCACTGAGGGATGCTGACAGCAGCTCAATCGAACCACTGCCGGCTCATGGTTCACCACGCCCCATTCTTCGGCTGGCCGCCACGTTACAATATTTTCAAATCATTGGTAAAGTAAGGTATGCGATGACAGCTGCATGTCCAGGAAGACTAGAAATTTGCCATGAACCTGTTTTTCTTACACAGTACTTGAGGCTTTTCGAGCAACGCACATTACAGTTGATAGCTCGCACTGCTATGAATAATAACAGCGACTGGTAGAGTATCCACAGGCCTCAGTTTACAATCCGTGATGTAGATATGAAAAAATTCTTGATTAACATTCTGCAGTTAAGAAACGAGGAATAGAAGATGAATACATGTGGTACCACTTGCATTTACTTTCTTAGGACGAAATTTCTTCTTCAAGCACATGCAGTAGGCTGAAAGTGGTTCGTTGAATGTTGGGCAAATTCGTAGAAGCTCTGCTACTACAGAACCCAAAATACCGGCGAAAAAAGAAAGACTAAAATAACATCTTCCGAAGAATGCCAATTTCCCTTTCGCGGCTGTCTTCTCGCCTACCCGCCTCATTTCCACCGCTGACGTATCTTTCCACTCTAGCGTTAGCAGCAAACTGGGCATCACCATAACCAGCGCGCGAGATCTCTAACAAGAAACGCCCCACTAGTTGTCGCCACATATAGCAAAAAAAAAGAATAAAAATTGACAGACGATTACGACAGTCAGTAATGAGAAATTTAAGCGCATCTCTTCACACGACACCTGCCACCCCTGGAAGGTGGCGTATTACGCTGCTATAGCCACCCTCCGGGAACTTCCCGCGGCAGCAACTCTTTCCTGTTGTCCATTCCACCGGTCTCGCCGTGGCAGGTGTCGTTTCGCTGTGATAGTACTCGGTAAGACGCCACCTGCCACCTGCCACACGCCTACACACACTATCTGTCACCTTTCAGGAGGCGTGTTGCACCGACTACGCCGACAACGACAACCACGTGGAACGCATGAGCGGGCGCCTAAGAGCAGCGCTATAAAAAATACGCATCTGTTCATGGGAGCAGGCTAGGAAAAGGGGAGGGGGGTGTGAGGTGTCATTACTTTAGTTTTTCTGTTGTCGTTCTGAGGTACAACCAGTGGCTACCCAGAGTAGTAATGACAATTTCGTGCTTCTTATATGAAGCACAAAAAGACGGCGTCTTCGCACAGTGAGCTGCTCGGGTCTTTCCAGAGAGCAGCAGTGCAGACGACATTGCGTGGACACTTTCTGCGCCGGAAATCGTCTGCTACCGACTGGAAGGAGCCCGCGTGAACGGTGTCGCCCTCAAGTGGCGTCTGCTGGAAGATGGCGACTCCGGCGTTCAGACGACAAGGACACGGCCTCTGGCAGCGGTGTTCGTGACTGAAATGCGAACAGAGAGCATGGCTGCCAGGGATCCAGAGTTGTGGATAACGCTGGGAACGGTGAGCACGCGTCCTACCCCTAAAAAACGGCCTATGGGCGTCTATCGCAAAATCCATGTGCGTTTAAGGCCTTATATGACCGTCTATACACACCGCAAGTGGTGCTTATTGCCAGCTATTGAAAAAATTTATGCCACAAGAGCTATAGCCTCGGAACCATACAACTGTCTTCAGCTGTTTATAGAAAAGTATATCCGCCTGAAACTACGGCTCTAGACGGCAACAGGAAAGGTTTATTGCTATTTAGGCCAGTTACCCATAGCCGGCCATCGGACATTTCATGTTTTTCACGTTGCGGTTGTAACCATTGAAAGTTTGCAGTCTTAGAAAATCCACACAGTGACTGTAACAGTGTGTACTTCCTCGCAGCGCTACCAGGGGCTGATACCCGTGGTGGATCTCATTGATCAGCGGCACCAGTTCCGCGTGACAGCCGTGTCCAAGAGCGGACCGCTCAGCCCCTCCAGAACAAGTCCTTGGACCTATTACTCGGAGAGTAAGCGTTACTGGCGTCTTATTTCTCTTTGTCCTTTCTGTGACCGTTACACCGTTCTTGGAACAATTGAAGCGCGAAATTGTGACGGAATATTTATGTCGAAGCATAACCGTAACTGACAAAGTTGACTGTAATTGTTAAAAACTACAGCGGAGCTGGGGGACACTTAGGCCTTCAGCACGTACTCCTGTGGAACTGATTTGCATATTTTTGCGTGCCGAACTTATTTCGTGAGCTGCAACTAATTTCAACTAATTTGAAGTTGTAATTGTGTATCCGAATCTTAGTGCTTATGCGCTGTTGTTCTTCGCTTCCATAAACAGAACTTGCGACTTATGGAAACGGCTAGGCTTCATCAAAGGTGGGAAAAAATTGGATGGTACAATTAAGCTCCGCCTTAAGAGCATGACGCGATACCGCAATAAGTCGATTCCCACATAGGCAGAAAGCCATTCTCTATTTTGCATTCATAGGTACCACAGAATCCTCTTGCCCCTCCTGGCGCAGTGGTGCAGTGGTTAAGCGATGCGCCACTGCCCTGCGATGGCAAATGCTCCCAGCGGTGGGCCTTGTGTGGCCCAGGTTGATCTCCCCGAGTGACCGATCATTAATTTAACTGCCACCCGCCACGGTGGGCACTTTGCTTACTATACGGTGGGTAGATTGTGCTGATGCCGCAAGGTCACATGACCTAGGCAGCCCACCTTCCTCCTTGGTTGCTCTCTGGGGACCACCTGCCAGAGTCATGCTCGTGATTTTTCGCTCACAACACCAACACCGACGCCTGCCAACGCCGTCACCGGATTATGTCCAACATTCTCGCGCAAGAAATTAAAAATTGGGAAATTGTAAGAGACCGTTGAGGAAATACTGAAGGTAATTTCCAATTCTTCTGAAATTAAGCAAAATCTTTCTCTTAAGGGGTTTCCATCGGTCGCATCGAGCAGTTAAGACTGCCATAGAAAATCAATGGAGAACGCTTTTGACGACAGCAAAAACAATGAAGGAAAAAAGAAAGTAAGACTGCTGTCGGATTATCTGCGGATATATGGATTGATACAGTGAAATCTTACATTAAGTGGCGTTCATAAACGGTTTCTCGCTCAAAAATGCTTTTTTCGAGAATTGTTGGGTATGTTTTTGGTGAACGGGACCTTTAATGCTACTGCGTTAATACGAAGCGACAACCAAGTACTTGCAACTGCACTAACTACAAAAAAATAACAGAAGAGAATTGGAATAGAATTAGAATAGAACTGGAATAGAAATGGAACCCAACTGCATTCTTTTTGCTTTATTCGCGCGTAAGTTGCTCAAGTGCACCCGGGAATTTTTTAGTATTGCTTTAGTATGAATGGAAGGAGAACTACGGACATGTATACTCAAGGAACTGGAACGCTCTCTATCCGGCGAGCAAACGTATGCATACAGCGCATACTGACAAATACATCAAATCCCACTTTGTGAACGCTGCAATCAGCGAAATGAGTCTGCAGAGCTTCTACCATGTGCGAAACTTTGCATTTTCCCTCTCTTCTCGCAGATGCCACTATGCCGGGCGAACCAGTGAATGTCACGGTGTCCGGGTCGACACCAGACGGCGGCTCAGTCATTTCTCGACTGACGTGGTCCACTGGCGACCAACGTAAGCATCAAAGTAGCTCTATCGTTTGTAATCGATCCATTTTAAACAAAGCATTTTTGGTAAGTAAACCGGGAAGCCCGGGTACGGTAACATGCGACCAGGCAAGTACATCACCCAGTAAAAGACTAATTCCCCGCGTGTACGGGTCTCGCTCTGTTACGCTCAACATATGTTGATGCGCTGGTAGGGTGATTACACCAGACATATCGCCATCATTTCACCTAGTTGGTTTCTGGATAACACATGACTGGTGTTGAAAATTAAGCTTTAAAGTCTTTTAGTCGAGAGCCGTTTTTGTATTTTGGCTATGATTCCAGACGTGTGCGTAGTTGATAATTGCCGGTGTCAGGTTCCTAATTTGTCTGGAAGAATGCGTAATATTTTTAGCGAGTAGTTTGCGTGCATACTTATATTGAAAACTTAAAGGCGGTCGTAATCATAACCTTATGTTATGTCGAATTTTGCGTTCTATAGCCTTGCCTGAGTTTCAACTGAATCACAGCTTGTAAGAATGTTTTTCGGCATCGTGCTCACTTAGAAGTAGGCGGTGGCGGAGGCAACTTGCGGTCGTCACGCGCGAATAGCAGTCGCATTCATTCACACTGTACCGTCTAATGTATATTCGGCTTGAATTCTCTGTCGCAGTGGCTAATTTTTTTATTTTTGTAGCGAAAGCTACATTGGCCACGAACTTACGATTTCGCTGTGGCGAACCGCCGCAGCTGGCGTCCGCCGCGCGCTCGCCGCGCCATCTGGCATGACGTCACACCGCGCGCCTCGCCGCGGAGCCGCCATTTGGTATGACGTCACACCGCTTGCCTCGTCCTTGCGCTCGCTTTCGGTACGTATATCCTGGCATAGCCGAGCTAAGCCGCTGCCAATTTTTCTAACACGACCTCCTCACTGCTAGAGTCTAAGTACCACTCTGATCAAACATGATACTGCAACACAAAATCTTACGTACATTAAGTATTTTCAGCATAACAGAAGCAAATGTGATTCATATTCAATACATGGTAACGACAACGTCCACTACTAGATGGGGCAGCAAGGCAGTCCGCTCACTCGAGTTAGAGGAGGAGATGCAGTCATACTGGTGAACAGCGCAAAAAAGGCGGGACAACAACAAGACAAGCGCTGACTATCAACTGGGTTTATTGAAGGACGGAAGGGTATATATACAAAAACATAACTCAAAGAAGTAAGAGATAGTGTGAAAAGGGCCGTGAAAATCAAAACTTATGTCACATGTGAAGTGATGTAAGCCAATTCCTTGTTGCTAAGTGCCACGGAAGGACTGCTGATGCATTCGACACCTTGCCTGTGGATGTGATGCGCTTCCATTATTTCGCGCGTGAGTTTATCTTTATGGCGGAACAGAACTTCGGTTTTCTTGTACTCCGGTGCGCACTTGCACTTTTTGCAGCGGAACTTTGTGCGCGGAAGCCCGCCGTCCTGTTCCGTGGCGGGCTTCCGCGCACAAAGTTCCGCTGCAAAAAGTGCAAGTGCGCACCGGAGTACAACAAAACCGAAGTTATGTTCCGCCATAAAGATAAACTCACGCGCGAAATAATGGAAGCGCATCACATCCACAGGCAAGGTGTCGAATGCATCAGCAGTCCTTCCGTGGCACTTAGCAACAAGGAATTGGCTTACATCACTTCACATGACATAAGTTTTGATTTTCACGGCCCTTTTCACACTATCTCTTACTTCTTTGTGTTATGTTTTTGTATATATACCCTTCCGTCCTTCAATAAACCCAGTTGATAGTCAGCGCTTGTCTTGTTGTTGTCCCGCCTTTTTTGCGCTGTTCACCAGTATGAATGCATACCAACTCGCCCAGATCTCAGCCTTACTAGAGGAGATGCAGCGCTAAAGCTCTTTTCTCGCGCGATGCTGTGCTGGGGATTGCGAATGAAGCGAAACGTGAACAAGCCGAGCTAAAAGAGTATCTAATATTCTTGCTTCCGCATTATTCCAGACCCATCCTGCAATTACCTGCTCGACCTCCTTCCCGCCAAGTTGGACGTGCCATCCTCGCATTTTCGACTTTCTAAGGTACGTTGCTCACAGTTATAGGTACAACAGAAGCTCCGGCACAAGGGCCTGGGACCACCGCAGAAAACGTTCTCTCGACACAGCGGAGAAGTACCTTCTGGTTTTTACCTTACGATGCCGCCGTATTTTATGTTGCTGGACGCAGTGGTCACGACCCATTGTGCCAAAAAACGTCGTCGATTGGAATAGGGGCAGTGTCGGCTGTTTGTGCGGACTTGGACGCATGTTGCTTCGACGAAATGCGAGCACAAAAACTTAAAAAATATCAGCAACTCCCGAGTAAATATTATTTTATTTTTCCTGCGTTAAAGAAGATAAAAATACTGATTGACTACAACTAACTGATTGGTCGAAGTCATTTGATTGATTGATTGATTGATTGATTGATTGATTGATTGATTGATTGATTGATTGATTGATTGATTGATTGATTGATTGATTGATTGATTGATTGATTGATTGATTGATTGATTGGAAAGGAGGGAAGTTTGTAAGTACTTCTTTTCCAAAATCCAGCCATCGCATCTTGGAAGATAAAAATTAAATGCGCCAGTGGCCGAGTCTCTCCGTCCAATAAGATCTGCATGTGTGGCTGTTCGTGTTTCTGTTATGTCCGTGGTTCAGTGGGCGGTGCTAGAGCCCAGATGGAAAGTGGAAGAGGATGGTGATTCAGACCATAGTTGAGTGTATTACCATGGCATTATGCCGATTTCTGCCATAACCTGTAAGCTCTTTTACTTTTTTTATTCGAAATGTTTGCCAAGAGTCAAACCCATGCGACAGGCTGGCGGAGAAGGCGGGGTGAGCGCAGCCACTTGGGCCTTAACGGGCATCACCGGTTGCAACCCCTTTAAAAATAATCCTTATTTACCCACGCTAAACACGTCAGTGCATCAGCTGTAGTTTCCTTTCTTTTTAGCGGACATGACGGTGGCTGTGAAATCACAACTTCCTAGTCCTCTTTGGAAGAGTGCGCAGTCTTTATACCCTGAAGGAGCTGCAACAGTTCATGTATCCAGATCCTCACTGTTTTGTCTCCATGGCTCAGCCTTACGACGTGTTCCACTACGACATTCGCGGCCTGAGCTTCGACACCAACTACACGGTCATCCTGCGAAGCACGGACGCCTCGGAGAAGGTCGTCAGCAGCCCCGTCAGCGTGTGGTTCAAGACGCCCACCTGTCTCGACTGCTACCAGTTCAACTTCAGCGTCTGCGGTGAGACACTACGTTGCTCGAATACCTATGGGCATAGAGTTTCTTACTATTACCTAGAGGGAAAGCTGGTGGCGCTGCACTTCAGCCACCATGGACGCTCAAAGCATCATGGGGCGGTGAGCTACTTGTTGCGGCACAGTCGTAGTTTTTCGGGAACACGGAGTGTTATTACTAAGATGTTTCATTCCAAAAACGCTGTCCGTGTGTGCGCAGACGAATTCGCGCGAACGCAGTGTGCAAAAGCCATAGTAGTGAAAACGCGACGACACACGACGCCAATAAAAGGTTTTACTCTTCCGAAATGTCATTAAAAAACCTCTTAAAGTATCTAAGCAACAACATTTTTTTTGAAAACATATTTACTTTTAAAAGTGCACTTGTTAATTACGCAATATTAGTTTTTTTAGTGTTCATCACTTGGCCAATAGGAAAGCTAGTCATCTCTTATTTTGGGCAAACTTTGCACTTAAATGCTTTTCTGCTCGTTTGTTGCAATCATTAGACAAGATATTGAATATTAGGACGTTTGTAGTTATCAAACAGCTTAATTTTTCTATTATTTTTTGGCCAAAAGTTGCAGTTCCGCAACAAGTAGCTGACCGCCCCATGATGCTTTGAGCGCCCATGGTGGCTGAAGTGGTCTCGAGGGGCCTCCATGCAAACTCCCATAGACGGGCTGCCAGCTTTCCCTCTAGGTAATAGTAAGAAACTCTATGCCTATGGGCATGCCTCCCTCACTTACGGGCAGGGGCGGTTTTGGAAGAGGCGACCACGTTGCACCTGCCGTGCTTGACCTGCACACGAACGTACGGATTTTCATTGCAGGCATTTTTTGTTCTTTTATTTTGATGTCAGCCTCTGTTTACGATTTCTTGTTCGAAGTCAAGAAAACACTGGTTTAATTGCAGAGCAGCTTCAAAAAACCGGATAACAGTGGAAGATTGGGCTGCCCCTCGTGGACTCCGCTAAATCTTAGTGTTAGGTGACGGTGAAATAGCTAACGGCATAAGGTTCAAGAAAGGAATAGGCGTAACACAACGCTTTCCTTTTTCTTTGTTTATGCCGCTACGCTGTTTCACCATTAGGTTAGACTAACTCGCCCATCAGTTCGGGTGCTTCGAATAATGTGCGCTATCTCATTATCTGTGAGTTCAAGTGAGATTTTGCATTAACGGTATGCATTCTGTATAGCAGAAAGATCTACCTGGAGTCAATTTTATTATTACTGCAATTATTTTCATTTTTTCATTAAAGTATTGTTTATTAGCCTAAAAACTGCTTTGTTTAGTGCAGTCTGAAAGTCAGTGTGAGCTGTACCTAAATATTAAATAATTGGCTTTCCGCTTCAGCATATGGAATTTCTTCACCCGACTCAATCTTTTGGGGCCACGCCCCGACCAGCACCGCCTCTGACTGTAGAGCCAACGCACTGCTCGCTAGCTCTCAGCTTCACAAGTATTAGCCATAAATGCTTGAGGAGCAAGATGAACATAAAAAATAATCTGTACAGTGTACGAACTTTCTCTCGATCCCCTCCACCCCAGATCAACTACGATGGCGTCAGCCATTTTTCGAAGATTCCTGACTCAAGTTTCTTGCAAAGTATCCTCGTTAAACGATGATAAAAATATTACTCAACGCAGAACTAAGGACAGTGCAGGAACCCGGCACAGTTATCAGGACAGGTGGCCTTATAATATGGTGAAGTAATGTGTGTATTCTTTCGAATAAAATATTTACAATGAAGCCTGACACTGCTAAAGCTTACTACATCATAAAAAAACAGGCATGCACGCGCAAGCCTGACGTCAACTGCGGCGTTACGCGTATTGACTAGACCTACCCGACAATGTGTTGATCTTTGTGGGTTGTATACATAGTTTTCTCGTACTTTTATTTTGGCATAAGATATATTTATCAAAATTTAGCCTAGTGTTAGGGTTGGTGCGTGTTTTATTTACCCGTCATTTCTCCATCATAAATTTCTGCCTATAGTCGGAGACAACTCAAGA
Source organism: Amblyomma mixtum (assembly GCF_055824585.1). Classification (NCBI taxonomy): domain Eukaryota; kingdom Metazoa; phylum Arthropoda; class Arachnida; order Ixodida; family Ixodidae; genus Amblyomma; species Amblyomma mixtum. Next base: position 434,375,353 of record NC_143014.1, read on the forward strand.
ACGCAGCGCCCTTTCCCCTCGTCAAATGAGCCCCTTCCAGCCAATGGCGTCGGCGGATTCTCAAGACCCTGCTCACGTGACAGTGCAGGGAGCGGCGCCTCATTGGAGAGATTGGTCTACCCCGTACCATACAGCGAAGGGATTTCCCCTTTCATCTACACCTCTATGCTTTGTCAGACTAGCAGCGTCGTGAGAATCGGCCGACGCCATTGGCTGGAAAGGGGGTCCTTTGACGGGTAAAAGCCGCTGTGTTCTTGAGTTGTATCTGAATATAGTATATCCCACTTCCGATATTAGTCTCTCTTACGATATTATCTCAAGTGCAGAGGCTAGGCTTTTGGCTGAAAGCTATTCTTCAATGTCGTCCGCATGATATCTATAGCATCGTACAACCCTTCGCATGTTCAGCGCCGGGACCCCCGAGCCAGCTAGAGGTTCGCGAGGTGCAGCAGCCGACCTCGACCTGGGTGGCCCCGCCGCCTCGCGGCGTCCAGATCGCCTGGTCTCCGCCGGCCTACGCCTCGGAGGAGAACCCCCTGCTCGGGTACCAGGTGACCGTGGAGGAGCGGAGGTCCCTCTTCGACATCAGCAACGGGCCCGCAACCAGGATACGACGAAGCGTAAGCGCGGTAAGGGCTCCTCCACATAGGGTTGTGAAGCGCGGCTCAGAACATGGAAACTAGTCCTAAATATAGAAGCGCAAAATACACAGAATAAGGTTCAAAGTAAAAAAGGGAAAAAAGTGCTACATAAATGAAACAGCCACTTTTATTAACTACACAAAGTGGCATTTAATGGGGATGCTAACAGTAAATGTCATCTCGGAACCAAGTGGGCCTTTATCGTAAAAGCTTTCTCTATTTTACATAGAAAGAGGCGTCTCCGTCTGTGCGAGTTTCTAAGCAGCGCTTCCTGCACCAAGGGAATTCCCGGAACGGTGAAGTTCTTATTTGGCTTAGCTAGCTTAGGCCACAAACCTCAATTCGTCTTCCAGAACATGCTGCGCCATTATGCTCGCAACTGGGTGTAGATTAAGTTATTTAATTTGAACATTTTTCATGACTTCAATAACTCTCCTTAAAGCAAACGTTTGGATTTAGACACATGTAGATTGGTTTATGGTATAAGGGGGTTTAACGTCCCAAAGCGGCTCAGGCTACGAGGGATGCCGCAGTGAAGGACACATGTAGAAATTCGAGAAGCATTTCTAAGATGTTTGTCCTTACAGAGGTCGTAGTAATCTTACAAGTAAATCACGTCTTCCGCAAATCATAAACCAAGGCGAAAGTGAAGTTCATGCTTCCCTTAATTCCTGCGGCAGATTAGGACCTCAGCGCCTATGGTCTCTGTTGCACTGTAGTCCATGTTTTCAAGGGCCAAAACTTGTTCATGCCTAGCCTCGCTGAGCACGGAGCAGCGCTGATTGCTGCCATCTGCGTGTTTTTCATGTGAGCTCACTCATTTTGCAATCGCCCGCCCCTGCACCACCTCTGCCAGGAGACTGAGCACCTGAACGTATCTGAGATCCGAGATGGCGCCCGCTACCGTGTGCTGGTGCAGGCCCAGAGCCCTGCAGGACTCGGACAACCGGCCGTCACCCAGTACAGCGTACACCGTTAGTATGCTTCGTCACCGCTGTATTTGGTACCTCACCGCAGCAGCTTAGAACGTTAGGTATTTTTTGACCTTCTAGGCGGCGTGCTTTGCAATATTGTGTATTGGAAGCTGCATGCTTAATTTTTTCTTTGGGGACATTTTGTGCTTTGTTTTGTGCTCCTATAGTTTACTACCCTATGTGCGCTGCGTCGCTCTTTTTCCCCTTCCTATTTTCCGTGTGTTTGTCATGCAGTGAGTGTCGTAGCACAGTATTCTATATTTCTCGCTTTTCACGTCATTTCTGTTCCATCTCCTTTATGGAATATGCAGGCCTTGAACCGCTTCTTGCTCTCTTAACTTTTTATATTTTCTGGAGCATAGTCATCATGTCTTCACGCTGATTCTATTTTAAATTTCAAAGTGTGCGTGTTTATTTAGCAGCTGTATTCATTGATTTTTTTTTTCGGGCCATGGGGTTCTGTGATGCTCTGTGCGCAATACGGACCAACAACAGCGGCAGTCCGCTTTAATGGGCTTCATGTGCTTAAACTCTTGTATTAGCCAAATTTGCTGCGGGCCCTGCAGCTTGAGCAGATGGTTTGAGAATGATCTTGCGTTCACGTTGAATATTACCGCTGGCCACTTGCCACCAAGGAGGCATGACGTGCTTTTTAAGTGCGCGAAGAACCAATCGTATCGCTTAGGCTTAGTTTGAGCTGCATGTACAAACTGTACACAATGAAAGGGGAAAAAAAACCTTTACTACGTTTTCAGCACATGAGATATGGCTGCATGCCTCACTCGTACCCATAAAACCTGTGAGGAACTGAAATTCGACAGAGCATCTTCTGGGACTATTCCGAGATAGAGCTGACAAGTTCACGCGACAACTACAACTTACAATTTATTTAGACAGTCTATAGACTGTCCATAGCATTCTGTCTTTAAAGTCTATAGACTCTCCATACACAAATCCTAGAGAACAGTCTATAGGCAATACAAATGATATAGACAGTCTCTATACAATCTACAGATTTATGGATTATGGCCGTACACTTTTAGTAGATTTTTGTCCATAGATAGTGTATGGACTCTGTATAAATAAAAATAAATATCTATAGAAAGACAATAGAGTCTATAAGAAGTCTACAGATTATGGACAGACAAAGAAATATCTGTAGGAAGGCAATGGAGGCTATAAGAAGTCTATAGACTGTCTATAGGCAATTTTTGTAAGGGCGACTCCCCGGCAATACTGCAACTACACCTTGAAATCATCGGGAAATGAATATAAAAATACTGACTCAATTGTTCACGTTTAAGAATGTCGCGCGCGAGGCTGCTGCTTTTCCTCGTATCTGCAATTTGCAGAAAATTCTGGATGGAGCAGCGTCCTCGTTGGGAGCACCGCCACCTTCGTGCTGCTCCTGGCCGCATCTGTGGCGACGGCTTCGTGGTGTGCCATTCAGCGCAGGCGCCGTCGTCTTAAGGAAATCGAAAAGGTTCGTCCGCGTACACAGCGCCACGCCTCGCACCATTTTTTTCGCAATTTCTCGCGCGCTTAACGTCATGCCATTGGCCTCGCAGGAAATAGAAGAGTGGAGCAACTCTTCCGAGGCCGGGACGGACGTGGTCTCGCCGCGCGAGTTCCTGCACCTTCGTAGTCGCGCCTTCGGACGCGTGCGCAAGTCCTCGGACCCGTTCGAGGTCCCCTTCGGAGCGCTGGAGGTGGAAGAGCAGATCGGCAGGGGAGCCTTCAGTGTGGTCCACAAGGCGCAAGCCTGGATCGGCAAGGTCCGGGAGACGGTCGCCGTCAAAATGCTGAAGGGTATGTAAACATCCGTCGTCAAAGTTCTTGCTGGAAATTTCATTTCATTCTATTTCATTTACCGCAGCGGTAGCCTAGTCGTTTGAGCATCTGTCTCGCATGTGGGAGGGGCAGGGTTCGATCCCCAGTGCCGCCGGGTACCCACCGGTGAAACAATGGCTTTTCCCTGGTTTGGTGCTCGGCTTATTCAGGGTGAAATGCTTGGGAAACGCTTGGCCTTTGACCAACGTATGCAGACAAAAATACATTGTGCCTTGGCACTCTTTGGCCAAAGTTTTCCCGCGGCGTAAAAGTTTATCATCCTTAATTTATATCATTACCATACCCTTAATGTTTTAACAGATAATTTTCCTGGAAACAACACTCAGGGACACAGTGGCGCGCGATGAAATGCTGACAAGTAGCCATTAGTCGGATTTTGCACTCTCAAGGATCTACACTCCTCTAGATTTGATAAATGAAACAGTTCAAGTATCAAGTCCCCGTAGACTTGCGAGGGGAAGCAACCAGTGCCTCTCAAACCTCAATCGTCAACAGCGAGACGAAGGCCTGATGTCCAAAAGAACAAGCTTTGCTTTGCTTCGGTTTTTATATGCTTTAAACTTCCATGCCCTTAAGATGTAAGCCATTTGAGCTAGCTTCAGTAACCACCAAGCTTTTCTTATAACAATATGAACATGAAGGAACACATAGAAGGAATGGAATTTGCAAGCTTAGCGTGATCAAGAAAAAAAAGTTAGGTGGGCGGATTAGATTAAGAAGTTCGCGAGGACACGGTGGCCGCAGTTGACAAAGGACAGGGTTAATTGGAGAGACATGGGAGAGGTCTTTTCCCTGCAGTGGGCGTAGTCAGGCTGATAATGGTAATGATGATGATGAAAACCAACACGGAATCAGGACATAGCCAGCCCGAAGCACCTGCGGTATTTCCGCGAGAGCGCGTTTTTGTTATGTGTACTCTTTTTTATTTGTTTTCTTTTTTCTAAGCAAAATAGTCCCAGATAGATCAGATTCAGGGCTGGCACTAATGAAGGTCGGATGTCGCTTAGTAACAACGCTGCCTGCACCGCAGAGGATCCGACGCCGGAGGAGAGGAGAAACCTGCTCCGGGAGATGGACCTGCTCAAGCTGGTCGGCCGGCACGCGAACGTGGTCAGCATGCGAGCTTACTGCACCATGGGACCCGTGCTCGCCCTGGTGGTCGAGTACTGCCCGCTGGGCGACCTCAGGACGTACCTCGGAAGGAAGAGGAAACAGCTCGAGAGGGAGGTAATCGTTATTATTAGTGATTCTTTGTTAATAAATAACGATGGAAAGAAAACATGTTGCTGGCCGTGATATCTGCCTTCGAATCCTGAAGCACCTGAGCGGCGGTAGCGTGCGTAAAAGGATAGGGAGAGGGCAGGAAGAGGGTTGCCATGTATGGAAATTCTGTGTCATCTAAGATTCTTGGGCGGAGGGAGCGAGATATGACAAACCGTGAAGAACAAGAAAACAAGAAGTGCAAATGGTTGCTTGCTTAACTGTTTACAGGTAGTGTTTCAACATCAGGGCTTAGGCAATTAGCACGGCTGTCCGATGGGAGGGACCCCAGAGGAGTAGCTGCTCACACCGAACTTACAAAAATGCCTTTAGGCAGCGTATTGATTGTTCATAGATTTTTGTCAATGAAACCTATAGATTTTAAATATAAAGAAATCCTATAGGCACTCTATAGACAATCTGTAGACTTACGGCCATACACGTTTATTACACTGTTGCCTGTACAGTCTATGATGATAAATAGACGATAGACGAAAGGAAATATGTATAGCAAGGCAATAAAGTCTTGTGAGAAGTCTACAGAGAACCTAAAGAGCATTTTTCATAATTGCGTGCAAGGTGGGGGAAGTGATGAGCCAGGTGATTCAGTATAATTAAGTCGAAAGACCTCTTGTGAGAGAACATACAGCAGTGATTTCGAGCCACGACTGTGCTGAGAACTATTGGGGACTACTAAGAATGATTAAGAAACGCAGACATGGGGAGCGGCTTTAACAACAGTATGAAATGAGCAGTACTGACTATTTTTTTATTTAGTTAACCTCACAGCATGCCCTATTCCAAAGAGCATCACATTATGTTAAAAAGAAAACGAATCAAAACGGAAATGGAATCAGCACCAATTTTGCGCATGATTTTGTGTGAGACTCTCATTTCTTGGCTGTCTAGGGCATTGTGGCGCAGAGCCATCTGGAGGGATCGGAAGAGGGTGACGACCACGGATCGGGGGCGACATCGACGACTAGCGTTGACTCCGGCTGCCCAGAAGGTACGTGACAGAGGAGCGCTGTACAGTTGAGCAGGGCGTGCAGTTACGCCATGGCCTAGAAACTTAGTTTTTGAACGCGATAGCATTACGTTTTTGCTCAATCCAAAATGTCGTCGATGTCCGGTGTCATGAAATGCAGTGATTGGTCGAGCGAGGTCACGTGATCTTGTGACGTCATCACAACCTGCCCGCCGAGTTGTGAGAAACCTAGACACAAACCTATATAGTGAATCGAAATAAGAATCAGAAAAAAATGTGACCTATGGAAACAGCATCGTCACAGCATAGGGGATACCTGCTACTGCAGCTAGCGAGCAGACGCAGAATTTGCAACTGAAGCTGCAAGAAATGTTAAATCTAACACAACCGCAATCCATCCTTAATGTGACCTATTCGTGGTCGAGCAAGGGATGGGCGTTGGCAAGCGTAGCACTTCAAAAAACAGCTAGATGCATTCTTTTTTTAACTTCAGCCCGCACCACCACAGAAGCTCAACGGGAGTTTGGGAAACTGGTGACGTTGGGAAGTGAACGATATCGGAAGTACCATGGCCATCATAAATAAAGACGATTGTTTTCAGTAACATGCACCATTTTCCTCGCCCATCCAACTCGCCTCCCTTCCTAATACACACGCACGCACGCCCACCCATAACGAACATGAAAACTGAAGGACTTGTGCTCATACAGTCGCATTTTTTATCTTGCATTGTTATTTCCCTGTATTAGTTTGTACCCGTTTCTTCACAGATCTTGGAGAAATGCCTTCGCTGCCGCACCTTCTCCCGCTTGCTCGACAAGTGGCTCAAGGAATGGTGAGAGCTGAGTTCGATGCATGATGGCATGACTTTCCGCCGTTTATGCGCGCTGCACTTGCGTCTCGCAACATTGCCCTGGCCATTCAGTTCTGAAATGTTCCCAAGCCTCTAAGGGCTTAAAAAGTGTAAGAGAGGGTGAGCTAACCCCGAGTGGCGCCTTCACGGTTCCATCATGGTTCCACCATGTTTCCATCATGTTTACATCATGGTTCCATAATGGTGTGCCACAGGGGCATGATCAGCGTCACTTGTTTTTTAGCAGGTTACCTGCTCACGAAAAAAAAAACAGATTGAATACTCGCTACGTCAGTAAGCATGGAAATATCTTTAAAAGAAATAAATCTGTACTTCTGGGAGCCCTGATCTCGAAGTTCTGTAATGCCATAAGGGTGGTTTTGTTGGTCTCATGGTAATAGCTGCCGTAATGGTACCGCTCAGAACCACGCGATGTGAAAAGGTAGATGCTACCGGTTTAATACACCTTGAACTTGGTCGGAACCAAAGTGATAACGCGTCGAGATGTGGTACCAATGGCGGCTACGGCAGCAAGCATTAACGTGGAGAGTGTGCGCATTGTAGTATAAAGGTGGTATAAAGCTGCAGCTGGCGTCAAAGACGGGGAATTTCTGAAAAACCAAAGCTCGTACTGAAAGGTCTCGCTTGCTCTGCAGCTACACTAATGCCCCGCAGGAGTTCCTGTCCTCGAAGAGAGTGGTGCACCGTGACCTGGCCGCCCGCAACGTGCTGCTGGTGAGCGAACAGCATGCCAAGATCGCCGACCTGGGCCTCTCCAGGGACACCTACGAGGAGGGACTCTACCGCAAGCAGCAGAGCAGCGGACTACTGCCGGCCCGGTGGATGGCGCTGGAGTCGCTGTCTCATATGACCTACACCTCCATGAGCGATGTGTGCGTGGGGCGTAGAGAGCTTTGCCTCGAACGCTTTTGCGCGCCCTCCCTCACTTTGTTTCATTCAAACCTGTAAAACCAGGTTTCCGCATTTCTCGGTGGCACGAGCAGTTTTTGTTTTATTACAGCGTCTTCGCACGACGGCACTGGTACTTCTCGTTAATTCGATTCGGTAAAATCTTTTAGTACTTGGTATTAAAAGATAGAACCTTGTTGCACACTTGTTGTCAGATAAACAGAGCAAGACCAAACCAAACAAGTGAAAGAGCCAATCCTTGATAACAGGAAACCAGTGAGCTTACGAGTTTCAATCAATGCTTGACCACTTTCCTTGTTAGATGTTATCATATTCTTCATAAAATGCCAAGAAAATATTTTGTTAATATCTCAAGCGCCTGTGCGTATACCTACTTTCGCGTGCTTGCCCCCCCAAACGCAAAGTTTTTTTATTGGAAGAATCCTCAAAAAATTCCGAATCTTGATTGTTACAAAAGGGCACTCAGCAGCGAGAAGAAGAGACACCGATAATCTGTAGACCACATCGACTGCAGCATGACCTGAGTTGCACATAAGGCTCCTGTGTTCTGAAACAAATGAATAGGCACCTGCGGGTTCACTCGGGAATATGTGTCGCAGGTGGTCATTCGGAGTGCTCATGTGGGAGGTGGCCACCCTGGGTGGATTTCCCTACCCGGGCGTAGGCAACCACGAGCTGCTGGAATTCCTCGCCGCGGGCAACCGCCTGGAGAAGCCGACGCACTGCTCGCAAGAAGAGTAAGAGAACTGCCTCCCTTCTCATAGCGGCTTGTGCAGTGCACGGGACATTTATGGCTCTGATGCTCGTATCTGTTGTGAAGATTACGGTGGTGGCAAAGACAACTTTGCTGCCGTGAAAAGCATACCGTTTGGCAGCTAATTTGCCTATTACTGCTCGTGAACGAACACGAAACACAAGACGAGGACGAACATAGGTGTTCTCTTTATACAAAAAAAAAACACCAAAATAACACACGATACATAGAACAGCGCCCGTGTGTGTGTGTCTCGTGTGTTCTTCTCAGTTTACTGTTTACTTTTGGCGCCTTTTCGTAAATTATATCAAACCAACTCGTCCAGCAGTAACATGCTAAGCGAAAGAGGTGAACAGTGTGATTTGGAAGCTTTTCTGCCCCGACCACTGAATTCCTGCGGCCAACCGCCTTCTTCCAGGTGCCAATAAGGAAACCAGAGGAAGTCCTGCAGCTCCTGTTGGATGTTTCAGCCATACTCTTTTGCAGTAAATGTCCTAGGTAGTGGTAATTCCTACAAAGGGTCCAAGGTGGCACCAATATCCCTAGATTCTGGCGCTTTGGCTCCAGGTTATGGAAGAGGAACAAGATATTAGAGAGGGAATACGAGGATGCAAAGTGATGTAACTTAGAACAACTGGAAAGTAAGGATGATGTTATTGAAGTTTTATGGGGCAAGTGCATCTGCAGCCAAAGAGCGCCATGCCACATGGTTTTTTTCGTATGGCTCAAGTTGGGGTAAACGACCCATGTTCAAAGCATTTCACCCTAAAGAAGCCGAGCAACAGGGCAGGGGAAGTCGTGTAACCATTGTATCATCGGTGGGTACTGGGAGGCACTGGGGATCGAACCCCGCACCTCCCGCATACGAGGCAGATGCTCAACTACTAGGCCACCACTGCGGCAAAAAAAAAAAAAACTGGAAAGTAAGCGTTCGTATTTTTGTCCTCTTACCGTCCTCGTCCTATGGTGCACGTTTTTTAATCAATGCTGCCGCATTTAAATTATGGCGCTTCGGGCAACATTTTTATTGACTGGCTGTTCGCCAACGAGAACACACAGTTGAGTGTTTAGTGCACTAATTGATTTCCGTCAGCGCTGCTTCATGATTCTTTACATTAGAGACAGTATAGTTCAGTGCTTCCTTTGAGCCAACTACACAAAAAAAAAACATTTAAGCACTACTTATCGCTGTCTCAAGTACTGCAAACCAGTCTTGTCGCTTTATTAGTGCAACATGCCAGTAAGACAACCGCACACATTGGCGCTTGCAGAACGCTTTTAATATGTCTCCACAGTCTTTGTCAATCTAATAACGGGGGAAAAACGGGCTGGTGACTGGGTCTATGGTAAACCTAGCGCCTCTTTGGCCCATCAGAACCCCAGTGAATTCTAACAGTTACGTAATGATACTTTTCTGTGTCCTGCTTACTTGCTTACATGTGAACATGATACACGCAGTACTTACATTCATAGATGTTCACTTCCTGGCATATTAAAAGCTATTTTTTTATCATATATGTCTCCTGCAGCACTACACAAACTGGTATGGGATGAGCCATTCCACGGCTCGATGCGAAGTAATCTTGTCTGAGTGCGTAACGGAAGTGATTTCGCAGTTGTTGAACGGCCGTACGCGTTTGAACAAAGAATGGATACATTTTACATGTGCCAGCTTTACACAATCGAGAAGCACAGCGCTTTTTCTTTCGCCTGTAGAAGGCTTTTGTTTGTGCGCGTGTTATGCTCACAATCGTTGCACAATGGCTCGCCCCTGCCAAAACAGAATCTCCCGGCGAAGCAAAGCACGAAGTCGTGTTTTTTCTGGTAACAAACACTCGCGACTTCGCGTCGCCCAAGTGACTGCAACATTCCTGCTCGAGGTTATTGGAACTTTCCTTCGGAATACGATTTTCGCATCAGCATTAGTCTGCTTGTGCACATTTTTTTAACATTGCAGTTTCGCGTTGTGCAGGGAATGTCTATCAGCAATGAAAATAGGCAAGCGAAAGTCTAAATAAGCTTACTATTTTTGGTCAGCTTGATCACTCTTATTTCTGAAACTGCAGTTCGCAATTGGTAGCCAGGTGCTGGAAGTAGTAAGAGAATATGTCTGTTTAGGGCAGGTAGTGACAGCTGATCCAGATCAGGCATGAGAGGGAAATAACTAGAAGAATAAGAATGGGGTTGAGCGCATATATGGCAGGTTATCTCAGATCATGAATGGCAGTTTACCAATATCCCTCAAGAGAAAAGTATACACCAGCTGTATCGTGCCGGTACTCACCTATGGGGCAGAAACGTGCAGGCTAAGAAAGAGGGTTCAGCTTAAGTTAAGGACAACGCAGCGAGCTATGGAAAGAAAAATGATAGGTGTAACGTAAGAGATCGGAATCGGGCGGAGTGGGTTAGAGAACAAACGCGCGTTAATGATATCCTATTTGAAATCAAGGGGAAGAAGTGGGCTTGGGCAGGGCATGTAATGTGAAGGCAAGATAACCGCTGGTCCTTAAGGGTAACGGAGTGGATTCCAAGAGAAGGCAAGCGTAGCAGGGGGCGGCAGAAAATTAGGTGGGCGGATGAGATTAAGAAATTTGCGGGAATATTGTGGCCGCGGCTGGCCAAGGACAGGGTTAATTGGAGGGACATGGGAGACGCCTTTGCCCTGCAGTGGGCGCAGTCAGGCTGATGATGATGATGATGATGTTGATGATGTATCTAGACAAAACGTGCCATAATGGCAGGACCACGGAAAATGCAAGCACAGCATTTCTCGCTGGTGTTTCAAAATACCAGAAACGAATAAAATTATTTTTGATCCATGTCAGGCAGGCCGTATGAAGGGAAATTACCCTTATCCTCAGTTGTCTGCGTTTATTCACTTTCTTTATTTCTTCTTTGGTCGTCTGTCACTACCAGGTATGACATCATGACCTCGTGTTGGAACGCCAGCCCCATCTGCCGGCCCACCTTCCAGGAGATTGTGCGGAGACTGGACGGAATCCTTGAACAGTCGCAGGAGTACTTCAGTTTCCTTTCGGAGTCGGAATAGCCAGGCGGCATACACTCCAAACACTGTCCTCTAGTGCACTCCTGGTCTAGATTACTAAAGTAGATTACAAGTATTGGAGAGTGTTTCTTTTATGATCTCTGGTTTTTCTTTTTTATGTTCTTTCCATTGTTACCTGCCAATATTTTTCTTCCATATTGCAGGTAGTGATCGAATCGATTTAATGATGTGCTTCAGGTCCACATTTACAATTGCTCTGTCCCTTAATGGTGAATCGCTGGGAGTGAAATCGAAATCGTCCTTGTTAAGTAGTGAAAAACAACGATCGATAACTCGGATCGTTCTCTGTATCTGTTGTGAACGACCCTCTGACCACCTAGCAGCGTCCTCTTAGCCTCATCCGCCGTCGGGTGAATGCAAAGTTGTCCGCCTTCGGGCTTCATTTAGATCGAAATGTTGCAAATACAGTGACGTTTTCTAAGTTATATTGTTTGAAATTTGTTCCGAACCTCTGGAACTCTCCAAAGTGAAAGCATATGGGCATATCTAGCGCCCTTAATGTTATCCGTTTCTTGATGGCGCTATCCAAGAGCACTGAGCGGCCCACTTATGTTAAGCCCCGAACTACTGCAAAATTGCCAACAGATTAGATACGATGCACGTACGTGCATCATAAAATGTGATATCTGAACGCCAGACCAGCTACCAAGCTTATTACTGTAAACACACGCGGGACAACCAAGCCGCGTAGCCTTTGGCTGCAACAGGGCACGATAGTGCGGGCGAACAGCTTAGATATGATTAATTTTAGAGCGCCTGAGACGAAACTAATTAAGGCGAAAGCCTTTAACGGCTCATTCTCCCGTCCGTCCGACCGGCGTTACATGCAGCACCTGGGTTGACTCATCGACGAGCGCAGCTGCCAAAAGGTGACGTCATCTTCGTCGACAGGTGGAGCTGTCGGCGCGGCGGCGTCGAGCTCAGTTCCGTCGTCAGTGTGCGGCAGCTAGTGGAGGAGGATGGCTCCCAAGCGGTGCAGTCGTAACAAACATAGGCAGTCATTGCAGACAGGCAGTCATTGTCAGTCGAAGTAGCGCGACAAATGCTTTCGCCTAGCGCACTTTAGGCTGCCAAAGTGCCCCCATAGTTTCTTTTGTTGTCTTTTTGAATAGGTGATGCCGTGAAATTCCCCCTTTACTCATCACTGCGCAATAAAAAGGTGCGCAGTAAAAAGTGGGCAGTAAAAGTAAAAGTGCGCAGTGAAAAGAAGTCGGCGCTCGATAGCGTTACAGACAACGCACTGACTCACTGATCGCCCTTTTTAGAGCGTAGCTCTTTGGCGTCCGTTCCTGGGTTTCGCGTCGTCGACGGCGTTGTCGGCCTCGTAACCAGCTCCGCCCCCCTTTCATCCCCCCAGCGCTAGCAGCGACCGACTGATAACGACCGACTGATACCGCTGGATGCCGCTGACGCCGCTAGAGAGTCAAGATAACGTGACTGCATAGAACACCGTCGCCGCCATGCAGAAAGGAGGAAAGGGTCCCCCCCCCCCCCGTTCTTGTGTGGCGGATAGGGTGCTCTTCAGTTGCCGACGCGCCGGTTATTTCACGTAGGCCCCGGCACGTCGACGAATACGTGACCACCTTCCCACGGCTAGACCTGGTTCTTAGCACTGCGGAAGCGAGGGTATCATATTGTTTGTGTCGGCATCGGCGGCGTTGTCCCTGAAACCAACTCCGCAGCTGGGGTTGACTCACTATCGGCGTCAGCGGCATCAGTCAGTCGCTGCTATCTCTTCCCTCCTCCCTTTATCGTGTTGTTAGTGGAGTCTGTTAAAGGAATACATGTGAAAAAAAAAATTCTGTGATAGCGCATACATGTGTTGCTCGATTTCTTTGCCTCAATCTATCGAAAAGGTGAAACAGCTTATTTGCTGCGCTCAAATTTCGCATTAGGAAGGAACGTAATCGTCGGTAATTTTTTTTTAAACTGAGAAGACGCAAATTTTCCGATTAAGTTATGTTAATACCTCTCGCAGAACTTGTGCATTGCTTAGTTCTGCAAAAACATCGCGGCACTGTGGATGGTCAGCAAGGCGATACTGCAAAAACCGGTACAACTGAAAGAGATACTGCAATGGCGACCACGCGACGCTCTCAAATCGTGTTATTAAAGCTTCAAACGCGTTCATTTACTTTAAAAAGGTGATCATGGAGAATATGAAACGATGTATTTTTTTGGAGGCGGAAAGCGAAAGGCGCCCTTGTGCTGTGCGATGTCAGAGCACGTGAAAGATCCCCAGCTGAGCGGAATTGTTCCGGAGACCTCCGCAACAGTACCTATTTCTCTTTTTTTCTTTCACTCCCACCTTCCTCCCTTCCCTTACGGCGTGGTTCAGGTGTCCACCGAGACCTTTCAGACAGATACTGCGCCAAAGTCAATTTACCAATTTACCATTTTTTTTTTTGGCGTAGTCAGAACTGTGAATGCAGTCGCTGAAGGGAAGGGGGAAAACATTATTTTACTCTAGTGCCTTTCTCTGCGGTTTTGTGGCATCTTCAGAGACGTTCTGTCCTTGATTGTATCCCCAGGAGTCTTCTCTGCCAACGTCGTCTAACTCTAATCAATGGTCGTTGTCCTCAGTCCAGGGCTGCGCTGGCCACTGCAACGCGTTGAGCTCACTGTACCAGGCCTTGTTGATCTTCACACCGGAAAAATTTTACTACAATTTTTTCAACGATTAATGGGTTTTTCGCAGTCAGAAAAGCGTCAACATAGGCAGGAAGAGCCATGCACAATTTTTACTCAGAACAAAAACTGGACTGGTTCCGCACAGCATATGTGCAACGTTTCCAGGTCGCAGAGCGTAGGTCACAAACATTCCCTTTAAAAGACTTCTGCGCTTTTTGAAGCAGTGAGTCACTTTTGTTCCCTTTTTGAGAAGTCATTCTCCGAAGGGCAGAACTCAGCAATTGGTTAACCAAACACCAAACCTCTTCTCTCTGTTTACCATCTCGACTATTCGTAGCCGTTGCAAAAGGGTGTCCAAGCGCCATCGCTATGAAAGTGAAGATTGCTGTGGATAGCGTAAAGAAGGGACACACTTCGCCATGTTCTTGCGAGGAACAACCGCTTAGCACTGCGCGCCGCCTTTGTGGACAGAGTTCTGTCGCTTCGAAAGAGATCCCTTTTTGTAAACAGCTGCGCACAACTTGCACAATACCACGTTTCAAAAGTCTTAACAATGGGCTTGGACTTATCTCGCTTTGGGGTGCTTTTTCTTTGAGCCTTTAATTATTTAATGCAAGCTGCCTAGGCCTCGCACAGCGCAATAATTCGAAGCTATTCTTAAAGTCGTGTCAGCTGCTTAAAATAGAGCCGGAAGGCGTCCTTTTTTTCAGTTTTCTTTAGTGGACAACGCAGCGAGCTATGGAAAGAAAATTGATAGGTGTAACGTTAAGAGATCGGAAGCGGGCAGAGTGGCTGAGGGAACAAACGCGGGTTAATGACATCCTAGTGGAAATCAAGAGGAAGAAATGGGCTTGAGCAGGGCATGTAATGCGAAGGCAAGATAACCGCTGGTCCTTAGGGGTAACGGAGTGGATTCCAAGAGAAGGCAAGCGTAGCAGAGGGCGGCAGAAAGTTAGGCGGGCAGATGAGATTAAGAAATTTGCGGGGATACGGTGGCCGCAACTGGTGAAGGTTAGGGTTAATTGTAGAGACATGGGAGAGGCCTTTGACCTGCAGTGGGCGTAGTCAGGCTGATGATGATGATGATGTGGAGACACAGTGCTCTGAGGTTGCTTTCTTCTAAAATAGTGTGTAGGGACAGTTGATAAAAGTCCTTTTTTTAGTTTTGGTGGGCCGAAAGTATAACAAAATTAGCTTTTTTATAACCAGTACCGATCTTTCGTTCCTTAACGATGGTGAATAAGATGCTCTGGTGAAGGGACAGAGGACGTGTCTCGTGACAAGTGCTTAGGACGTGACGTGCTTTGAGGCCAGTCTTGAGAACAGTGTGCACGCGAGGCACTCAAAGACTTCCTTAGAGATGAGGTTAATTGCGCAACGTACAAATCTGGTTCACACTAACATTTCCAGAACCACTTCATACTCCCTGCCTTGGCATTGAAACCTCTCTTGAAAACTCTACTGCCCCAGGACCACCGACAGTCAGACACACTTCGTAAGGCTCGGCAGTAGCTTTTGTGAAGGACCTTTAGAAAGCAGGAACCCGGTACCGAGGTCTGAAATAACTACCTTGCCAGCATACCTGTCCATTGTGAGGCCGTATGCTTTTCAAGCGGCTGGTCAGACTTCATTGCCTGAGCGCTGTACAGGACAGGCTGGTTCTAGCTATAGGTACACGAAAATATCTCCGAGGTGCGCATGTGCCGAACACTTGAAGTAATTTTTCCAGTTGTCTGTGGTTAATGGGTCCGGGTTCTGCAGTGCAGCGTACTTGGGCCTCATCTAAATAACGTTAACACACAATTTCAGGCATAAAATACACGTCAACGTACAGCTTTGCGGCGCTCCGCACAGCAGGTAGACCGACTGGAAAGGCCGCTTATGACAACCAAGCCTGTTTTCTTTGTGCTCGCCCTCTTGTCCACGTGCTTACCTGACGTCACATTGTCACATGTCACATTGTCAACAACGTCACATTGTGGCAATGTGAATAGCGTTTTTAAATGATGCTTTGACATCGGTATTACAAGGGGGGTGCTACAAGCCTCTAAAAAAATAGCTTAGCATTAGTAGTAAAAAGTTAACCATTCATTATTAGCCTAGCCTAGCTTGTTAAAGCGGTATGGGTTAAGGGGAAACCCCTTGGCCCTAATCGCAACTCACGGATACTGCTAGGCAAAAGGTTGACGCCAGTAATTTTTGTTTCATTACCTGAGCAAACAAATGATCGGAATGACTGTGCAATCGGCCAGGCCGGGTCAGTAGGAAGCGAGTGAATTAATATGCCGGCAGACTGAAAGGAACAGGCATCTGCAAAGCACGTCTGAACAAGAGAGTAAGTGACGACAAATGGCTGGGCGACGCAGCTAGACAGCACTAATATCGCATGAACCATCCCAGACATCAAAACCATGTAGTTAAGGCATAAGGAAATAGTTTCGAAGAAAACAACTAAAACAAAAAAATACCCCAATATCCAAGTAGCTCTGAAGTGTGACAGACATAATAAAGCATACGTTAAAACTAAGCAATTTGCTCTACTAAGCGCATTAAGTCACAACATAGGACCAAACATCAGAGAATTCCTCTCGTCTGCAATGCCGCGTAGACGTCCGAAATAACTAATTAGGCGCCTGAATTTCGTTGGCGAGGTGGCTGCCCCCCCTGGACAGGTTTAATAAAGATGCCGCTAAAGCAACACTATCCACAAACTAAAAATACTTTTGAGATTCCAAAATAAATCGTGTACGCCCAAAACAATGCGGTAAAATTTTACTCCAAATTTTCCAGCACACACCGTTGAAGTTCAATGCCTATGATAGCGGTCAACTATTTGCCTAAAAAAGCTTTTTTTTTTACAATTTCTAACTGCCTCTCATGTCATGTAATGAGCCTTAGTGACCAATATTAGACCATACTGAATAAAACTAACGCATAAAACCGTAATTAAAGCAAAGTAGTATTCAACAGTCTCGGACGTCAACAGCAGTTTACAATTGGTAGCGAGATGCTGGAAAAGGTAACGGAATACGTTTACTTGGGGCAGGTAGTGACCGCAGATCTAGATCATGATAGTTAAATCACCTGAAGAATACGTATGCGGTGGAGTGCATGTGGCAGGTACTCTGAGCTCATGACTTGCAGCTTATCAGTATACCTCAAAACACAAGTATATAACAACTTTATCTTATCGGCACTCGCCAAAGGGGCAAAAATGGGGAGGGTAACGAAAAGGGTTCAGCTGAAATCGAGGGCAACGGAGCGAGCTATGGTGGACAAAAAAAAAATCATAAGCGTAACGCTAAGAGACAGGAAGAGGGAAGAGTGGGTGAGGGAAGGAACACGGATTAATGACATCCTAGTCGAAATCAAGAGGAAGAAATGGGCTTGGGCAGGACATGTAATGCGAAGGCAAGATAACCGATGCTCCTTAAGTCTAAGCGAACTGGATTCCAAGGGAAGGCAAGCATACCATGGAGCGGCAGAAAGTTAGGTGGGTATAGGTGGCCACAGCTGACACAGGACAGATTTGGTTTGGTTTGGTTATGGGGTTTAACGTCCCAAAGCGACTAAGGCTATGAGAGACGCCGTAGTGGAGGGCTCCGGAAATTTCGACCACCTGGGGTTCTTTAACGTGCACTGACATCGCACAGTACACGGGCCTCTAGAATTTCTCCTCCAAAGAAATTCTTGCCGCCGCGGCCGGGATCGAACCCGCGTCTTTTGGGTCAGCAGCCGAGCACCATAACCGCTGAGCCACCGCGGCGGCACACAGGACAGATTTAAATGGAGACATATGGGCGAAGCCTTTTCCCCGAAGTGGGCATAGTAAGGCTGATGGTGACGATGATAATAAAAGCCTAAAACAAGCCCACATTGCTGCACGCGGGTGACTGAAAGTTAACGCTGTTTACTTAAAGGCCAACTCTGGCGATTTTTCAGCTATTTTAAATTAATGGCTGTTTTGTGTTCCAAAGAACCTCCTGTAATGTGTATGATACAAGGTTTTCAAAAGCAACCCTAAAATAATTTTTAAACAGCAAAAAACGCGAAACTCGAAACCGAAACTGCAAAACCGATACCGGAGAGGTGCCTTCGTGCGGTAGCGACTGTGACGTCACTGGTGTGTTCGCCGCGCTGTGAAGTCCCCGAAGATATCGCAACTACCCTGAGCCGCGCTGTCGACATGACTGAAAGCGCGGAGAACAGCTTTTCCGAGACCAGCGAGTCTTTAGAAAACGACTCATTCGACGATTTTGGACTGGATAAGTCGCCTTTGAGGTATGATCCACCGCCGCGCGAGCCAGCCTCGTCACACCACAGGCCACGTCACCTGCAACATGGAGACGATCTGAACTCGGAGAAGTAAGTACTTCAGTCATTTCTCGTGCACGCATTTGTGACACAATCGTCAGAACAAAAGTTAATGGGCCGGCCGACCCAGTGTGATGAAAGAATCTGCTGCCGGAACGTTGCCGCGGTGCACTATGTCCTTACAGCGGCATGCATCACCAACAGTCCTCTCTTTGGGAAGCTTTGTCTCGACGGTGAGCTTTCGGAAGTGAATTCACGCCAGCTACAGTTCTACAATCCAACATACTTTGAGCACGCTTACCGTGGTCCGCTTCCTCTTGACGGCCGCGCTTCGTTCAGCTGGCCGCTGCGATGGGCGGTACTCGAATCACATTGGCCCAAAATCTGCCTTCAAGCGGTGGTTGAGCGAAGCCTTAGTGAGTCCAAAGCTCTCTCTGAGGTACAGGCTGTCTTCATAGCAATCCGGGCCGAAATGTTGCGAGCACAAGCGGGAATGCTTCCTCGGAGAGCATTGACAAGGCGAACAGCTTTCATCCACTTGTCGCGAAGGTTCTTATCGCTAGGAAATATCACGCCTGTTGTCACAGATTAAGAATTTGTGCACCCCACAGCACAACAGAAGTTGCCGTGTCCCATCACTCTGGCGTACACATCACATCAGGCACGATGAGATGACGCGAAATTGCACCGGTGGCGGAAATAATTCCGGAGACAACCACTACGGCACCTCTTCCTTCCTTGGATGTACAAAGGAAGGAAGAGGTGCCGTAGTGGTTGTCTCCGGAATTATTTCCGCCACCGGTGCATTTCACCGACTCTCAAACAGCCTGCCGAAATTACATGAATGGCAGGATAGGTCGTCACGCGCTCCGTATCCTCCTCGCAGCGAGCGACAGAATTAAAAACCAGGAAGAACAAAGCGACAAGATCCCACACAAAATTGTG
Source organism: Amblyomma mixtum (assembly GCF_055824585.1). Taxonomy (NCBI): domain Eukaryota; kingdom Metazoa; phylum Arthropoda; class Arachnida; order Ixodida; family Ixodidae; genus Amblyomma; species Amblyomma mixtum. Next base: position 434,394,561 of record NC_143014.1, read on the forward strand.
TGGGTACCGGGGCACACGGGAGTGGCAGGGAACCAAGAGGCCGACAGGATAGCTCGAGGATACATTACTTTCCGAGCATCCGATGAGCCCGCGGAACTCGCGCCAGCACCCAGGGATTACTCGGCCATACTACAAAACTACAGAGGCAGAAGATTGCGGTATCCCCCACCGCACAAATCTCTCAGCAGAGAGGAAGCTGTCACTTGGAGACAATTACAAACAGGCTCTTTCCCAAACCTACATATACTAAACAAAATGCACCCTACCATATACGCGGACAAATGTCCCTGGTGCGACGGAAAACCTACTCTCTATCACATCACATGGGCCTGCCAAAAGATAGACGTGGTCCCCAAAATACAAAACCCGAGTGCGGAGCAGTGGGAGACTCTGCTGTCCAGCGACCGCTGTGAAGACCAAGAAGGTCTGGTACAGCGAGCTCAACGGGCGGCAGTGGCCAGCGGAGCCCTGGACTGAGGGCAACCGACCACTGATTAGAGGCGGACGACTTCGACAGAGAAGACTCCTGGGGGTAAAATCAAGGAGAAAACGTCTCTGAAGATGCTCCCAAACCGCAGGAAAAAGGACTAGAGTAGAATAAAGTTTTTCCTTCCTTCCTTCCTTCTTCCTTCCTTTCTTCTTTCACTTCTTCCTTCGTTCACTCCTTCCTCCCTTACGTCGCAGTTCGGGTGTCCGTTACTGTGCCATTTACTTTCCTCAAAACCAATTTTCAGCTTTCCCCTGCACTGCAAACGCCAGCGCGCCCGACCAGCTGGACACGCCGACACGCCAATGACATCACAGTACAGGGTGGCCTGTAGAAGTTGCTCGATCAATGGGTGCCGCTCGCGTCGAGGAGCACTTGTCTTCAAAATTCGATTGCGGAAAAGCAACGCCGCTTTCAGGTGCGAAATTTTACATGAGAAATCAGACTATCATAAAGAATACAGACTTAAAATTTCATTTCGATCGATGAACATCAAACAATCGCTGGAGTTGCCCTTTAACGTTTAAGGAATAGTAACAGACTTCCTAAGTGTCAAATAAATAGAAGCGTCAGTCCAAGACGTGCGGTTCAATTTGGACCAGTTCACAAGCTTCGAGTAAGTTCGTTGCGCCAAAAGCTTGGCGATTTCCTTCACAAAACAAGGCGGATTTCGGTACAGCTCCGCTGGAGCTCAACTAGTAATAAATGAGATTCCAGGCATGTTGCAAGCTACGGATCCCTGCGTGCGCTTTATTGCACTAATGAAACAAGGCCCCGGTTTCTATCCCCAATGTGGCGGTCCACAATTGAAGTTGCATTGGTGTTGCATTACGCATGCCCCGTTTTCAGGTCCTTGCCGAAAAAGACCTGGTTTGCAGAGGCACCCAAAGTGCGAATCCTTGTATCAGCCCCTGGTGTGACGCATGTCGCAGTACTGCTGGCCACAGTTGCTGCTCTTGCCCCCATAGTAGTATGTCTCATTCCGATTGTACGGGGTATCGTGGGCTGTGAGAGAAAAGAGATTCGGCGGGAAAAGCAGGCTGACCAGAGGCGATGGCGGGAAATGTTCAAGTGACTTTTCGTCTCTTGAAAGTGCCGGCATCGCCCAGAATCGAGAACAGAAATCCTTAACACCACTCTCCAAAATTCGGCACCGGAGCAGAAACAGTTTCAAAGTAAGCTGCTTTTTACTGAGGCCGCAAAGAGTGAAGCTTTGCTGCCAGTGGTTCGAACCACGTTTCACGCTGTTAGCCATCTTTTGCGAGTGTTCTCAGCCTCCTGGGTTTTGCAGCAGGTGCCACCTTAACCTTCAGCCCCCTGTAAAGCATGAGTGTAAGCGTTAGCGGAAACGCAGCTAAAAAGCATTTCTGCACCGGGGGTACTAGTTCCACATGGTGTGCAGAACTTCATGACATTCTAGAAAGTGTGTGAGAGAGCGGATCACAAACCTGCTGGTTGATATCTCTGAGGCGGAAAATGTACCTCTTGCTCCTCAGCTCCCCATAGTTCTCGATAGCTTGCCTGTAGATAGTAGTTTAGTTCTGTCCAGTTAATTTCACTTGTTACACGCGAGAAGCTGCGCTGCCGCAGTCAGGCTCCTGTTTACTTCAGCTCGAGCTGACCAAGGTACGGAATCTTTCTGGGTTCTCTTCTGCCATCAACTGAGGAACTGCAAATTACTCGCTCAAAGGCATGGAAGAAGGCAGTTTTCATTCTCATATATTCGCTTCAGGTAGCATAATAGGAGTAATACTGGCAACAGAGCTGTCCCTACAACCAAATTCAAAAATAACAAATACCAACGTGAACGAGGGTTCACGGGCGAGAAACATTCTAGACCCCGCCTCATACTTTCTTGTTTGGAGGTTGTGCGCTAAAAAGACTTTCACAGGAAAATATGGGGTAGAGACGACAGGAAAGAAAAGCTCGTCTTATGTCGTCGTTTCCTATCGTCTCTTTCCCCCATTCTCCTGTGAACGTCCTTTTAGCGCACAGCCTATCAAATATGAATATGTACCAACTGGCCCGTCAGAAAGCCTCTCTTAAGCACATACTTTCATGCTGGCAACAAAAGCTTCAGGCGCATTAAGAGTGCCTGTTCACGATTTGGACTACAGAGAGGAAAAGGACACTTCCAGCAGGATGAATCCGAGAACAAGGCATAAAAGAGGCTTCATTGTTTGATTTTTTTTTTTCGCCGGGGAGCTTCCGCCAGTTGCTGGACGCTTGACTTCCAGGTCTAATGTGTAGGCACTTTGGGCCTCTTTTATAGTGGCACGGCTGGAACAATGAGCTTCGACATTCTGTCGTCAGTTCGCAATTTGGGAGACAAAGCAGAAGGAATTAAGTCCCACAGGCTGTGCACAGAACGCATTGTACTTTAGGCGCTGTACCTGCATGCGTCATCGAGTTCTATATTATTTTTAAAGCGCGGTGGTAGGGTCATCTGACGCCAATTATAGCCACTCTAAAAGGTTTCCTACCGGCAGGACCAAGCATTTCAATTCCGAGAATTCGACGCTGAAAAAGGACACTAATATCAATAATCTCCAATAATGCTATTGATTATCGATCATTGCTGACGCAATACCACAGATGAGCGTTGACAACAATAATACATCGCGCTTTTGGCGCTGACTTTAAAGACAATGTACTGCATCTCATACACGGAACCTATACTGTGCGTTTGCTTTCGTCTTTTATAAGAACTATGACAGCCTAAAACCCACCGAAACTTGATGACGCAAGTGCAGCGCCCAAAGTAAATGCCCTTTGTTCACTATGAGGAACACGCGTTCTATTTTGCGCCTCAGAGATATCCACCAGCAGGCCGGTAATCCTCTCCCCCACACGCTTTATAGAGGGCCATGAAGTACTGCATAACGCATTGTACTAGTACAGCTGCAGGAAGAGTAGTTTAGCTGCGTTTCCGCTAAAGTTCAACGCCACTTATTGCAGGGGGCTGAAGGTTAAGGCGGCAATTGCTGCAAAGCCCAGGAGGCTAAGAACACTTGTACGACAGGCTTCAACATCGGCGCTATAAATAAAAATAGCTCAGTTGAGAAACGATTTCTGCACTACCGCCCTTTCTTTTTTTTTTTTGGTGAAGTTTGGCTTTAAGGATTGCTGTTCTCACCTCTGGGTGATGTCGGCACCCTCAAGTGTTGAAGAGTCACTTGCGCTAAGACCTGCCACTTGTTTTTTAGACAAACCTTACAAGCTAGTTCCCCTGCTGAGCCTGTCTTGCCCGCTAAATGTCTTTTCTGTTGCAGTCAACGATTTTCTGCGCAGTCGGAAGGAGACGTACCAGTGGGGGGGGGGGGGGGGGGGGGGGGCAGAGGCAGGACAGGTGCAGGAACAGCGGCGAACATTACTTCGACATGAGTCACACCGAGGGCTGCAACAGGGATTCGCGCTCTGGTGATACTCCAAAAGGGCCTTTTTCGGCAAGGACCTGAAGACAGCGCATGCGTAATGCAGTACAAATGCAGCCACAATTGCGGGCCGCCACTTGCGGGCTAGAAGGCAGGCCTTGTAGTGCCAGTGTAACAAAACGCACGCAGTGACCCATAGATCCTAACTGACCTGACATCTCCTTTATTACGAGTAGAACTCCTACGATGCCACCAGCGAGCACCAGGCAGTGTGCTTTGTAACGCTGCACAAAATCCGCCCCGTCCGGTTAGTTTTTGGCGCAGCAAAGTTACTCGAAACTGAAATTAAAAGAGAGCCGAACGTCTTGGAATGACTTTTGTTGATCACACTCTGTCGATCAATGACCGCGCTTGTAAAATGCGAGATGAGGTGTACATTATCGGAATAAACAAGCGAAAATGAGGACAATGCTCGCAAAAAAAAAAAAACACACCTAGGTTAGGATCATTGCTTCCAATAAAAATCCTGCCAGATTGCGCTTGTGGGGATTTTAAAGTGAACTGAGTTCTTTGAGAAGAAGCGTCAATGAACAATGCTTCGGCGATGCCCTCATGTTTAAAATCAGCTAGTTTACACCGGGCAAGAAGGGAATGAGTCCAAGAAGCAAGAAAAGACCAGCAAGGAAACGGCCGTCCGCTGTAACTATTGCCTGGCACATGGCAAGCCTTGGGCATTCTAGGGGCTAGATAGTTTGTCGTCTTCCTCTCTCGAGCTACCTGCTGCCTTGCATGTATAAGTAAACGTGCCCTGTGTATGTCGGCCGTTTGTCGGTGACAGTATCACGCTGCTGCAGAAGCGATAGCACGTGTTCAAAACTGGGAAAGATAGCGGTGAACCCATCAAGAACCGACACTACTAAGAGGGCTGGATGCGAGGTCAGTACTTGTCAGAGTATTACTCCTGCTACTGATGCAGCTTTTCGTTAAAGGTGCACTAAAGAGGAGTCTGAGTTTTACTTACTACGGCAACTCGATCTACATGCATCAAGCATTCTCATAAGCGGACGATTTCCATAACTAAATCGGATTAAACTTCCTGGCTCCCGCCTTTTTTTTTTTTGAACTGACCTCCGAAAGTTGGGGGAGTCATCCAACGCATGCAGTGCCTTTTAGCCAGTCGCGTGTCGGAGTAGCTTTCGCTTTTTTTGTTTTTACGTTTCCATGAATAAATAGTTTCTGTCGCAGACAACACAGCCGCAAATTAGACCCACATAAATAATGAGAGTAATGACCTTCTGCATATATGAAAATTACACACTTCATTACGCCAAGGAACCCCAGGTGGTCGAAATTTCCGGAGCCCTTCACTACGGCGTCCTTATACTCTGTTTCATACATAGCAGGCAGCGATGCGGAGGCTGTGGAAGTAGTTCGTCCGCGAAGCCATTTTAAAGAGGATGAAGAAGAAGAAGAAGAACGAAGCGGTAGCGCTGAAGATCACGGTCAAAGCTGTGAGATGCTCAGAGTTCCAACCCTCTGGCTATAATTTTTACCAAGTGTGGACTACATTTTAGGCGCGGATGGAAGAAGAGCGATTTGTCTTACCTGCCGAGTATCATACCGCCACGTGTCTTTCTTGATTCTCGAAGTCTGGATGAGTCACAGGACGAAAATGTGGCAAGTGGTAAAACGAAGTCAGGAGGTTGTCATTCACGGCACTTGACTTGAGATTAGCTGCAACGAAATATGTCTGTGCTCAATGCGGTTGTATGGCGAACTACTTTTTTCGGCGCGGGCTTAGCCTGTGTGAACAAGTGATCTAGCTTTGGCAGTGTTGCCTGCTATGTATGAAACAGAGTATAATAGCCTGAGTCGCTTTTGGACGTTAAACCGTATAAAACCAAAACTAAACTTCATACTTCAACACGCATTCATTCTCGAAAGGGCACGCAACCACGCAACATTCGAACGAAAAAGCAACAACAAAATAAATTCAAAGACGCAAGGGCAGGTGATCATTGTCGAAAAGTGATGAACGACCAATACTGTTTAATGAAGATTTCTTGCATCATATCGTATTATCACCTCAACATTTTTCAAGAGTGAGAGTGAGTAAGTGTACGCGTGTTTATTGGCTGGTGTGACCCTTAGGCCTAAAGGTTAAGGGGAAAGAGAGGTTGGATGATAGAGGCGGTGCAAGAGGCCAGACTCCTCGGCGGGAGCCAGCAATTAGACCAGCGCCGCTCGTCATTCAACCTATCAGTAGGTCGACGATCCCCCTAGTGGCCAATAAAAACTTATGAAATCGGGTGTTCTATATACAAAAACTGTCATTAAAGGAAAATGTGCGCTGAAGGAGAAAGAAAGCACGCAAAGCATGATAACAGCTAGTAGGCTAACCAATGGACTTCCAGCAGCAGTAGAGTCCTTAACGGCGCGCAGGTGTCGGTTTCCCTGCAGTGGACGGCCGCTTTAAAGCCACGTGATGGCATTTCGTCAGTAGAGGCGAGAGCGGCACGTGTAAAACAAACGCGCAACTCTGGCTACCGTAGGGACCCTAATACAGTCAGCCCTAATACAGTCACATTACGTTACTAATCCCCGCACAACCTTTCTTGGGCAATAAGTCTAGGTTTGCTGTTGGTTTGCAGTATGTCACGTGGCGTACACCCAGCGAGTTATATTACAGTATCGCAAGACTGTCAAACAAACCGCCGTACAGCGTTCTCTGACAAAGCGGAGCTGCAAAACTGAATGAAAAAGGCTGCTCACGTGCGTATTCTCAGGTGTTTGGCCGCCTCGCCTCGTCACCGGCAACCGTTGTGAAAAAAAATTGGAGCGGTGCACACTGTCCCCATCCGACAGTACCGATGTTGTCAGGGTACGCGCGATATTGCTGACGTCATAAAGGAAACCGAAGCGGACGCGACATTGAGCAAAAAGCGCTTTGTCTAACGGTTTCATTAGAAGAGATCGATACATTTTCGGTCGTTGTATTCCTCTCCGGAGAAAGCGCGACATTTCTCGCGAAGTAGTGCAGGAATCTAACGTCAGCCGGGAAACAGACTTCCGAATGTTGCGCAACGTTATTCTCTCCAATTGTTCGAAAACGGTGAAGCGCGGTTGTCGCTAACGCTTGCAGGGCTTAAAACGGGGCTTAAGTAGGGAGTCAACTCAGAGGCTGACCGGTCCAAGAAGTTGAGCTGAGTAAGATGAGAGCCTTCGTTTCCGCCCTCGTCCTGCTGCCACTGGCCCTTGCCTGTAAGTATAGACCCGCTGACAACGGGCTATATTCCGCACCTCAAGAGGGTTCTGATCCACAAAACGATATTCTGAACAAATGGGCGCAGGCAATGTAGAGCCTAGCCAGTCAGCGTTACGAATGTCTCGTAGAGATGCAGTGCATATGTAAAGAATTTGTCAGTACTGCAAGCGCTTGAAGTGTTATTTGAGGGTTTACAGCATTTCGCTACAGCATTTTGCTACCCGACTACAGCATTTTACACACTCACCTGCAACGGAAACTTTAGGCTTTCCTTTTCTCGCGAATATCAAAGGCGCTGTAAAGCATACGGAGCGGGGGAAAGACTTCGCACAAATCTTAATTTTGTCAGGTGCAGCCCAGCTAAAATGAGCTTACTAATGTATGCGAATATGGGAATGTGTCATTGCAGAAAGCTGCTGTCCACTTTATTCTTCTTTGTTTCGTCCTCTGTAAAGTGTGCTGCAAGTCTTAATGTAAGGCGACATTCAAATGCACGCCGCTGTCGTTAGCGTTTGTTTAATGCAGGAGCGACAGAGATCCCTATGTGCAACCACGCCAATTTCGCCTTCTTTCGCAGACCACAGTAGGCCCTGCTGGCAGAATGAGGTGTACAAGAGGGGTGTGAGCGGCAGCTGCGGCGAGAAGCACTGTGGTCTGTCACCAGAGAAACAGAAGTACTGCACGAAGGATGTGCAGGAGGGATGCTTCTGCCAGGATGGCTTCTTCAGAAAATACAAGAAGGACGGCAGTGACGGTCCCTGCGTTCGTCAGCACGACTGCGGGGAGGGGCAGCCAAGGGCCGGCCGATGAGCATACTCCCGGATTCATGACTAAATAAAAAATTAGCTTGGGTTTACCCCGGCTGGACCTAGTTTACAGAGTGGAAGCTCGATGAGCATCTCCTTCTTCTTTTGTTTTGCTTCAATCGTAGCACGTTTCCTCGCTCTACCCTTCGCCAACGCTCCCTGTCGACGTTATTGACCATAAGAATCATCAGATCCAATCAGCTGTCTACGATACACAGCCGAGGCACTGGTTCCAGCGCGCCACTCCTCCGTGGCTATCTGCGGACGTCAGGCAACGCTTCCGGTATTTTATTATCTCAATAGGTAAACGACAAGTCACGTGGTTCAGTGCAACTGCGAGGTGAGCGCTGTATCACGTTGCTCAACGAAGCTGCGCCGAGGCGCGGTGAGTCACATGGTATGACATCACAGCCACACACCCCGCTCCACCGCTTGAAGGTCATTCATCGGAGCAACATGACCTTGATGTTTTTCATGGGAGGAGTAGAGCTTCCGCTTCGAAATACTCCGCACTGCCGCTACAATTGTGCCGTGTGTTTCTTTGCGAGCAGTGCTGCTACCACGCAACTGTGGATAAAACAAGCTGTTGCATGGTGATTCGGCTATCGTAAAGAAGGCTTAAAATCGAAGTGCGGATTTTCAGAGCGCAGACACTAATTTTGTTATTACCGTCAGCATAGCGTAGTACCAACTTTCCCTGCCCTCACTCGCACTAGTCCAGTACCGGCAATAAAGACTAGGTGAGATAGACAGAGTGTATAGTTGTCGCACTAAATGTTCCGAGGAATCTGGTGATGTGCACAAGTCTGCTTGGATTTTCACCAGTCGCATAATGGATGCCTTTGCTGCAAGGAGGGACGCTCAGCGTTCGAAAAGAAGGCCATAACACGCGCATGTGTCACGCTTTCTTCCCCGAGGGTAATCAGCGGGTCGCTTTTCTGCGATGCTTTATCCCAGTGGCATATGCCGGCATCCAGTCCGCGAACAAGCGCGCACTGCTTTGTCTATTCGCTGAGCAGGTATCGTCGAGACCACTCGGCAACTCATAGCTGCTCGCACAATCAAGTTAAATTCGCATTTGTTGTTTTCACCTTTTCCTACAATACGGCGTTCACTTGTAAGCAGTAGAAGAGTCACTGGATTAGTTTTCAGAGTGCACGTTCCACTTCCTCGCACCGCCGTGTTGGGAAGAAACGTGGTTGCCACGGCCTAATTCTGCTCAAAGATCTAACCTGTTCAGTGCCTCTTCCCGTTATTCCTGAAGTTCGTCCTGCCAACTGCGGAAAATTTTAGTTCATCATTTATAAGAGCGACTTTGCGAAGGCGAAACCGCACCACTATGAATGTGGCTACAGTGCTGGGAACGTCAGTTAAGGGCTGCTATGAAGCTTTCAAACCTGGTGGTGGATAACTGTAAGGGTGACAAAGTCATCACAGCCACAGTGCGCACTGAGAGGCGGAAGGATGCGCCAAAGCACTGGCAATGCGAGCAAGTCCACCGAATTAATCAATAATTATCATCATTCACTCGCGAACTGCCGGTCGCAACTGCGCACAAGCACGCATTTTCCCTATTATGCATAGCATCCTACATCACACACATAAAATTGTGAAAACTCGCCTTGTCTAGACACCTCTGCAATCGTCTATCCTTGGCAATGAGCTCGTTCATGTGACTCCCCGAGAACTTATCCACCAGCAGCCAGTGGAAGGCAGTGCCAACCTAGAGGAGGCGGAGTCCATCCCACTTACTTCTTCACACGTACTTAAACGATACCGACTCTACCGCAGAACATACCCACCACCAAACAAAAAAAAAAACAGCGACGAGAGGAGGCGGACTCCTGGCGCCAAATCCAGACTGACACTTTCTCCCACACTGCGCTTAGACACACGTTTTACCGCACACGACACCCCGCAAAGTTCTATTTTTGTGGAGCACACCTAACACTCCAGCATTCACATAGGAACGCCCCATTCCTTCCTCGGTACCCCCCCTCCCCCTCTCCCTAAATTCCAGCCCTCCCCGTCCCAGTGGGACGCCGTGCTGTCTAGCTCAGCCCTGGACGACGTGCGGGACCTGATCGCCCGGGCCACTGAGATAGTTATGACAAATGGGGCCCTGTATTAAAGCTCCACCGTTTAGGATCCAGCCTTTGGTCACAATAAAAGTTCTTTCTCTTTTTTCCATACCAGGTGGAGGGGAGAGAGAATGATCGCGGTACGCTGAATTCTTTTTCCAGTGAATCTAAACAGAAAGGAAAGCACAGAATGACGAATTGAAATTTGATACACCCACTTTCCTGAAGGCGACGTGTAAAACCAAACTGGCTTGGTGTTTGCCGCCTATTGACTACTTCATGCGTGCTGTAACCTGATCGTCTTCCTCCATTTTCTCCTTATTTCAGTTTTCATCATCAGCAGCAGTAGCCTGACTACGTTCACTGCAGGACGAAGGTTCTTTCACATCTCTACAAGTAAGGGTTACAGGACACAGGACGGGGTGTCCTGTGTCCTGTGCCAGCTGCGACAATCCTGTCCCCGCAAACTTCTTAATCCCATCCGCCCACCTAGCTTTCTGCCGCCCCCTGCTACGCCTGCCTTCTATTGGGATCCACTCCGTTACCCTTAAGGACAAAGGTTACCTTGCCTTCGAATTACATGCCCTGCACAAGCCCATTACTTATTGATTTCGGCTAAGATGTCATTGAACCGAATCGTTCTCTCATACACTCTAGCTCCTTGCTGTCTCTTAACGTTACACCCATAATTTTTTCATTCCATTCAAACTTAAGTCCTTAAGTCGAACCCTCTTCGTTAGCCTCCACGTTTCTGGCCCATAGGTGAGTTCCGGCAAGATACAGCTTTTATATATTTTCCTCTTCAGCGATAGCGGTGAACTGGTATTAATGATCTGGGAAAGCAGCCAAATGCGTATCACCCCATTCTTATTCTTCTAGTTGTTTCCCCCTTGTGTTTCGTATCTGTGGTCACTACCTGTCTAAAGTACACGTATCCTCTTACTACCTCCAGCACCTCGTTACCAATTCTAAACTGCGGCTCCCTTGGGAGACTGTTGAACATTACTTTGGTTTTCTCAAAGTTATTTTTAGACCTGCAGTACTGCTCTACCTGTCTAACTTATTGACCCTGCTTTGCAGTTCTTCTCTTGTGTGAGTTAGCAAGACAATATCGTCCACGAATCGCAGATTACTAAGGTATTCTACATTTCTCTTATCCCCAAATGGTCCCAATCCAGGCTCTCTGAAAACCTCCTGTAAAAAGTAAAGGCGGTGAACGGCATTGGTGGGATCATGTCTTCCTGCCTGACACCTTTTCTTGTTGGGACTTTATTGGTGAATTTATGGAGGGCTATGGCAGCTGTGCAGTCGTTATAGATATCTTCAAACATTAATCAGCCACAGAAGCTACTACCTCTGGCCTTTCCTCCATGGACACTCTCTCCTCTAAAGGTGAAGAAGTCTGTTCCAGGTGTGAATGCAAAGAGCCGCATGCCACAGGCAGCGCTTCTGCAAACTACTCTCGCCTACTTAACGGAGGAATATACGCAGCACATCCATATCTTCACCGATGGTTCAACTACTAAAGAAACCTCTTCTTGTGGCCTTTATGTGCCCTCAACAAACCATGCCCTTTCTTACCGGCTGCAGCGGAGGACATCCTCTACGACAGCTGAGCTTCACGGCATTAAGGAAGCTGTTTCTTACATCCTGCGCCGAACCGCCGGCCGTTGGGTTATCTTCATCGATTCAAAAGCATCTCTGCAGATCCTGGCCAACCTGCTGAAGAAAACGAATCACCAGCCAGTTTCCCTCGACATCGGGTATATACATCATTTAGCTATTGCCGCAGGCCACTGCATAACATTTCAGTGGGTACCTGCTCACTGTGGCATTCTGGCTAATGAAAAAGCAGATGAAGCGGCCCGTAAGGGCCATCAACATCGGAGATACATTCGAACTTTTTTCACGAAATCGGATGCGTCCCAAATGGCTAAAAGTTTTGCTTACGAAGAAACGTATCGGCTTTGGAGTTTGCCGACACATCAGTACCAATTTCTTCACTCAATCGACCCACATCTTAGATCAAGACTCTCACCCAGAATTCCTCGACAACTGGAAACACTTTATCACCGACTTCGTCTGAATTCTGCATATACAAACGGCTTGCGATACCGTTTTGGACAAACGAACAGTCCGCATTGTGACAATTGTGCCTCTATAGAAACTGTGGAACATATCCTACTTGTGTGCCCTGCGTATGCTAACGAGCGTGCGTACTATGAACATTGCATGCAGAAGCTCTGCCCAGTGCCCCTAACAATGGACAAAGTTTTAGGTCCCTTAGCCTGCTTCAGGCAACAGAGACTTGCAATGAACTTTCTTTTTACATATTTAAAAGACATTGGACATCTTGATAAGCTCTAAATTCACTTGCACGTTACCTTCATGCATTCTTCATGCAGTGAACTTCGTCAGCCCATTTGTCGGACTATGCGCTCCATCATTCCATAGGTTACATCAATACTCGCCATTGCATCCTTAGTACCCATTTCATGGCCGCATTTTATCTTCGTTTTTTTTTTACCTCTTCCACGCTGCTCTCCTTCTCTCTTTTTCTCCCAAATTCCCCTTCCTACGCAGAGTAGCATGCCAGCGATTTTTAAACGCCGGCTAAATTCTCTGCATTTCATTAAAGAGTCTCTCTCTCTCTTCAAACATTTGCACAAACAGTCTTCTGCACCCTGATTGTGCAATGCCTGCAATACTGCTGAAGTTTCGACTGAGTAAAATGCATTCTCGTAATCTATAAAGGACAGGTATAGGAGTTGGTTGCACTCTGCGCATTTCTCTATCCCTTGAATGATAGTGTGAATGTGGTCTATTGTCGAATGCCCTTTACGAAAGCCTGCCTGGTCATTTGGTTCATTGAAGTCTAAGGACGTCCTATTTAGCGTTTACTTTAGTAAGTACCTTATAGACAACGGACAATTAGCTGATCGGTCTGTAATTTTTCAAGTTGTTGACGTCTCTTATGGGTAAAGATTATGTTAGCGTTCGTCCTGGCTTCTGGTACACTCGAGGTCATAAGGCATTGCGTGTACAGGGTGGCAAGTTTTTCTAGCACAATCTTCCCTCCATCCTTCAAGACATCTGCTGTTACCTGATCCTCACCAGCTGCTTTCCCTCTTTTAATTACTCCTAAAGCTTTCTTTACCTCATCCTTCGTTACCAACGGGATAAGCCAGCGCTGTGCACTACTGCCTTTTTTCATTAATGTACTAATTACTGTAAAATTAATGTAAAATGTACTGGCTACTGTATAGGGTGGAGCATTACTCTTTGGCTATTCGACTACCTTATTCATATTCGTAATGACACTGTCCACTTTCCTAACGAATACATCTGGCTTCTGCCTGGGCCTAGTTTCTTCTTCACCACTTCTAGTCTACCTCCGTTCTTTAGAGCATGCTCGATTCTCTCCATATTGAACTTGGTTACGTCGGCTACCTTGCACTTATTAACTTTGATAGCTCTCCCTGTTCTATTCTGTCTGTGGGCTTAGATGCCTGCATGCTTTGGTGTTTCTAAATCAGATCTTTCGTCTCCTGAGGTAGCTTGACGGTATCTTGTCGAACCAACCTACCGCCTACTTCTACTACGCATTCCGCAATGATATCTGTGAAATCATCGTTCAATGCCAGAACATTAAAGGCGTCGTCCTTAGTTAAAGCCGAATATCTGCTCTTCAACTTGGAAGGCTAGTCTTCCTCACCACCACCCTCGTTAAACGGGGGATCGCCTTCGTTCTGCGTGCAGAATGATGTTCTCGTGAACTTCGCACCAAACAAATACGCTTACTTGCTTGATGTGCGTGCGAAGAAGTACAACATACTACACGCGACAAGTCGACAGATGGGCATCTCGGATTTTCTCGCACCGTCCGCTGTATTCAAAAGTATTACTGGTCCCGACTATCGCCCTATGTCGCGAGTTATGTGAAAAACTGCCGATATTGTCAGCAAGGAAAGAAGCCACCCACTTGTTGAGTAGGATTTCTGAACGCTATTGTAGGGTTCGGCACGCTGCCGCCTCTTTTTGTACATGTGTTACGAATATTCCGCGAGAGGGCAGTGGCCTAGGCTGCGCGTCCCGTTTTGTTTTATTTTGTTTTGTTTTAGTGCGCGCCGTTAGAAGGGGAGGAGCGGCTCGAACGCCCATGCTCTTCGATGGGCCTCCCCGTTCGTTCTTGCGTTTTCCCTTGCCACTCCAGACGGCGAGGCTCCCTGCCGCCATCGACCTTGGGCTCCTGTACCACGGCTTCCCGGAATCCTGTCTCCCGGGGGGGAAAAGCCGCCGGCCATAAACAAGCGAGATAGGTGTGGGTTTCGTCGCGTTACGCGACTTGCTGTGTACTAGGCCAGCACGGTGTAAGTGTCCGATAGCCCCAGACGTCTAGCGTGCATCCGGTCCACTTGTCGGAGAATTGCGCAACCGCGCAGGGAGGAATTTCTAGGTGAGGGAAAGACGCTGACATCAGTTCTGAGCTTTCCTATTCGTTAAAACTGATGTCAGGCGGGAAGCTGTAGTACAGTTTATTTTTGCGTATGGAAAGGGGCGCGGGTAGATCGGTGAACTCGTGAAGAGACCCGCACCCGAGGGTTTTTATCTCTAGCTACTCCTAGCTGGCAGGCGCTCGGTCTGGCCGAGTGCGGAGGTAGCGGCCGTTGGGAGCTGGTGCAAGGCGCTCCAGTTCGACTGTTGGGACGTGGTGCTCCTCGCCTCTGTGCAGGAGGTCGGCTAGGCCGGCCGCGATAGTTTGGCCGTACTGAATCTTGTACCCATCTGTAAATAGCCTGTATAAAAGTTCTTCGTTTCTCCCTAAATCGATTCGCCTGGAAGTCACTTCATCGAGAAGCCCTTCAAGCGGTGCATCCAGTTGCTGGAAACCACCGGACCAACCCCACCGGCACAACTTTACTGCTATTGAAATCCATCTCTTTTAGCAGATCGGCATGAACATGCTTGTCCCTTCCCCGAAGTCAGTGTCTGGAAATAAGCCGATCATCGTAGCGACCGATAACCTGACGCGTTACGCCAAGGCGAAAACCGTACCGAACACTGCAGCAGCTGAGGTTGCCAAAGTTTTCGTGGAATACATCCTTCTACGACAGAGTGACCCCGAAGTGCCCCTCTGTAGTCAGCGCTTGACTACAAAGTGGCCCCCGATGGAGTGACATCACCACAGCGGCGCCGCACGCACCCGGAAGTACCATCCGGGGCAAATTAACAGACCCCGCCAAATAATTTCTTTCGAAAGCCTTCTTCATTAAGTTCAATACTCCTGGACTGCCGCCACCACTACGTTTAAATATGTAACATAGCTCTTTATAAAAGCAAAGGATTGTGTCGGAACTTGTGCGTTGCGTTTACTTGTTGGTTCATTATGCTGCATATATTTTTGGCACTGTAATTCATTGTATATTGTGTTGAATTGCTGCGGTTGTTGCAATTTGCCTGTCACGAAAGTGTTTGTCTTCTGAATTTTTTCCAATCCTTTGCTAGCCTTTAAAAGCTGTCAGTATAAGAGAATAATATCAATGAAAATTAATGAAAATAAACACACATGGGCGACGGTGGTGCGATCCGGTTCCCCGAGCCTCCAACTGCACCTGCGAAGCGGCAGGTGCCTCCAGCACACCTGCCGCCACCTGTAGTTTGTTCTTGTCACTAACATAATCTGCGCATGTGCTGCAGAAGGTGGCGTTCTTTTTCGGAACCGCGGAGGTCGTAGAGCAGAGGCGCACATGTGCAGAAAGGGCGTGTGGAAAAATCTGATTAATGCATGACGCTTCCTTCGCGTACGCAGATTAAAAGTCATGGACATATCTGGAGCGTTGCACTGCCAAGAATAGCGGCTCCTTGTTTTTAACAAGCACGTGTTCTCTCTCCTCAAGCCAAACACAATTCGAAGGGCAGCGGCGCAGTGCAGTTACTGACACGTAGCAAATTTAAAAGACAGAAACTGCGCATGTCCCCGATATTTGGGCGACCGCTTCAGCTGCGAATTCGAAGGAGAGAGGCATGTCTTGAGGAGAGCCACAGAACCGCAGGAACTGACTGCCTTTTTAGGCACTAATTTCAGATATTCATACAGAGGCACAGCTTAGTTCACTGCATCTAGAACTCGTTCCTGTGGCACATTATGGAATTCGCCCTCTACGTCTGCGAACGAGCATGCTACTTATGTTAATGCTCCAGGAGTCTAATGACCTCATCCGAAGATGAGGTATACAACACTGTAACCTGCTCACCGTTGGCTTCGCAGGAGCTCTGCTCGTAATAAAATAGATGCCAGCCCGGTTGAGGGTAAGATCGCTGCGTACGCTTTATTGCACCCATGATGCGATGCCCTGGCTCCTAGTGCGACCATGGTCCTCGTTTGGGACACATGTTCTTGGTGACACACGGACCGCTTGGCCCTCCCAGTCGATAATATCTGGGCCTCTTGCAGAAGCACCCGAACTGCAAATCCAAGGAGCAGCCGATCTCATGACGCCCGTCGCAGTGCTGCTCGCCGCATGAGCTGCTCACGTCCTCTAGGAACACCTCGCGCCTCCGGCAAGGGGGAGCATGGACTGTTACAGAAAGGAGATTTAGAGGAAAGGCATGCTCAGAATTGTGTGATAAAGGGCAACATTTATTCGAGACTATCGCAAGAAAGCAGGCTTCATGTCAGAGTGAAACTGACTCTGCAACTTTTGAAAGTGCCGTCATGACCCAGAGTTTCAGGTCAAAAAGCAATTAAAGGCACACTCCAAAAAAGGAGGGCGGTTCGAAAAATATTCGGAATTAAACCTGACTTATATTGACGGTGATAAGAGTGAAGCCTGTCGGCATTTGTGAATGCCTTTCGTGATGTCCCCCACCTTCTAATTGGTTTTTGAGGAAAGGAAAATGGCGTAGTATCTGTCTCATATATCTCGGCGGACACCTGAACCACGCCCTAAGGGATGGGAGGAAGGCGGGAGTGAAAGAATAAAGAGAGAAAGAGGTGCCGTAGTGGAGGTCTCCGGAATAATTTCGACCACCTGGGGATATTTAACGTGCACTGGCATCGCACAGCTGACGGGCGCTTATTGTGCTTCCCCTCCATCGAAGCACGGCCGCCGCGGTTGGGTTAGAACCCGGGTACTCCAGATCGGTAGACGAGCGCCTTACCATTGAGCCACCACGGCGGGTTCCCCCATCTTTGTTCTATCGTTTTCGGTAGCCTAGAATTTCTCTCGTAAGTCATATTTATTTCAAAATCGCACAGCTGTTATGGGCGCAGCCAAAAAGCCTAAAAGGCTTGACGAAAGGCTGCACGCCCCCCCCCCCCCCCCCCTACAAATCTTGGCAACTTCTGAAAAAAAAATTTACAAAAAGAAAAACTGGGCGAAACGGCACTTCCATATAATGTTGAACAAAGAGTGCAAAAAAGGAAGAGGTACTAGCACGATGGAAAGAAACGCGAACAGAGCAGAACCTAGGCGCTCCGCTGTTCGAATCCTTTTGAGGCGCTTTTGCCTGGGTCCTAAGAAAAAGACATTAGAGCCGTCCTAGAATGCATCACAGACAACGCTAGCATCTTTTTGCTATCACCGAAGTAAAAGAGTGTTCAACAGAAATGCGAACAGCTTAGTGTCTAGGTACCGCCCTGTTCGTGTTTCTTTTCGTAATGATAGTACAATTGCGGCAAACAACAAAAAACATACACTTAGTGTAGAAAACATTTTTACAGAAACACAATTTCAGTAAGGTTACAAAAAATAAACGTAATCTGTACACTGTAAGTGTACAACTGAGTGAAGAAGAAGTAGCAGGTTGTAATTAATGCTCTGTAGTCCGCAGCTGGTTCGGGTTTGCGGAATGATGAAATGATTTTTTGTGCGCGTGCCGTTATTGTAAGACTTATGTTCAAGCCTGGACATTTCCTTGAAGAAGATGACTGGATATATAGCTGTAGTTCTGTCGCGCCTTAATAATGTTTATTTGTGTAGCTTCCGGATGGAAATTATAATCTGTTTATGAAAAGTCGCTTCTGTAGATGCGTCTCGGGAAACGTTGAATGTTAAGCTAAGGCCTTGTTTTTGTTGTTCGCGATGTTTGCTAATGTTTGAAAGCTGCTGGTTCCCTAAATCAAAAAGGGGTAACCTATAACGGAAGAAAATAGTGACTGAAAGAGCAAAAAGCTCCTTTCCCTGCGTGGCGGTGAGCTTTAGCGGCACTGCGACTGATAATGAATTTCCTGTAACACTGTCAATGCTTTCACAGGTACTCCGTGGCAGTTTATAAAGCGAGCTGGGCACAGGAGTCGAACCCTCATTATTGAACGTCCTCGATGCGCACAACGTAACTCTTGCGGCCCTTTATTCTCAACAGCTTGTCTGAAAGACGCATCTCGGTTGTTGTTGTTTTGTTTTTATCGCCGAAGTGCTACAGTGCCTAATTCGCGCTTGCCCTAACAACGCTAAATCGCTCTTTTTTTTTTTTTCGGCGCGTATTTCAGCTCCTACATTCGAGTAGCCGCACCCTCAGAATTTCAGCCACTTCACCTCAATGTTCTCGGCGTGGACAACCTTATTCCTGACAATTTCACTACGAGGACCTCATTCCTCACTTCCTTTACCGCTAAATCGAATATATGCACTACAAAAAAAAGGCTATTCGCCATATAGCTGGAAAACACTACTGCACTCATACCGCGCCGCTTTGTAAGAATTTTAAAATAATGTCAGTACACCATCTCTACTCGTATAACTTAGCAGTTCGCTACAAACAGCACATAACTACCTCTGAGAGTGCAATGCGGTCGATCGCCAATTTAACAACACTCACACGAACATATCCTTCGCGTTCTGCTCATAACTGGACGGCACCTTTCTTACGAACGACGTTTGGCCAGCATTCAAATGCTCGTCCATATTCTTCCCACTCTGTTAAACTATTTTCGCCAAAATAAAGTTAATATTCAAAATGTTAATTAGAAATCAATGCATTCATTCTTTCTCTCGCAAATGCAATTTTTTTCTGGTTTCCTGCAGTGTGTTCATCCTATGTCTTTTTGTATTTTTGTGGGTTTGTTTCTATGCACAATTGCTCTTATTCGCTCATCATGTTTATCATTCACATTGCGCCTTTGCCCTTAACACACACACACACACACACACACACACACACACACACACACACACACACACACACACACACACACACACACACACACACACACACACACACACACACACACACACACACACACACACAAAAACTTAACTATGTGTAGTAAGAGCTACAATGTCTGGTAAATTCACTGGTACAAATGTTATCACCGACACCTCGCTGTTTTGCCATGGAATGGGGCCCGAGCGCCGTAAAGCGAATTAACGCTCACTTTTTGTCTCGAGTCCCTCATTTCTTACTGAAATGAAAATAAACTTCAACTTCTCCTTCTTCTACTCACAGATCCCGCCTACTGTTACGAGGAGCGGCGTAAACAAAAGGCGGCGAGAACGCCGCTTTGCCACGCACACTCGCGATAACTCCTATAAAGACAACAATATTTGAAAAACACCAACAGACATCTTATTTTCAGCAAATCTGGAATTCTATTATAGAAACCCGATCGAAACGGCCGGACAAAAGCATTTTCCTGATGGCAAAAAATCTACTCTGGCATATATAGAAACGCTGTTTACGATTCGGAGCAACTTACAGGAAAGAACCATTTCCAGCATGATGAGTCCTAGAAAAGCGTAAAGAACAGCCTTCATTTTTCTTCCTTCGACGCAGAGATTGCTAGAGTCCTTGGAGGATTGACTCCCAAGATAAAAAGGCTAGCAGTGCGGGGCTCTTATATAATCGCGTCGTTGCTGCATTTCGCCTGGGCTTGAACCAATCATAAGTCTGCAACTTGTTGCAAGTGACACAAGCAGTTTAGTGTCACACAAGCAGCACAAAGCGCATTGTACTTTAGGCAATGAACTAGCGTCGTCACCTTCGTGCTGCTGTTTTTTTTTTTTTTACAATGCGCCGTTCATTAGCTTCCTCTGATGCTCTATTGAGTAGTACGGCAGCCGAATTCAAGTGACGTCGTGACGTCCGGGTGAATAATTGATGATCCATGAAAGGTGGCAGAACAAGAAAGGAACGACCGCAATGCGGTTGCAGCTTCATTTTCGCAAGAGACACGTGTGTGACCCTGAAGGTGACAAAATAATTATTGGTTCATGTAAACGGCTAACCGAACGCTTTGTACAGCTGCTACTTGCCTGACTGCTGAGGACGAAAGAACATTTCCCTCATTCACGAAGCAAAGTGCATGAACTTAGTGCTCAGAGTGATGCATCGCAAAATTATAAATTGGTTTACTGCAGTGAAGCTTCTTGAGAGCGAGCATACGTAAGGCAGTTCTTGAAATTTAAGTATTTATTCGGCACCCTTTGTTCTCAGTAAACGTTCCCGGAGTTTTGCCATGTGAAAATCTTCACATCACAGGACGCTAATTCATTGCGTCTGGTAACAAAAAAAAAAGGAACAAAAAGGTGATGACGCTTGTTGCCAAAAAAAAAAACAATGCGCTTTGGGCTGCGTGTGTAACACTAAACTGCTTGTGTCTTGTGTAACAAGTTGCCGACATATGAATGGTTGCCCAGGCGAATTGCAGCAACGACGCCACTATAAAGGAGCCCCGCACTGCTAGCCTATTTATCCTGAAAGTCAATCGTCCAAGGACTGTAGCAAGCTCTGCGCAGAAGGAAGAAAAATGAAGGCTGTTCTTTACGCTTTTCTAGGACTCATCTTGCTGGAAATGGCCCTTTCCTGTAAGTCGCTCCGAATCGTAAACAGCGTTTCTATTTGTCTGAGTAGATTTTTTTTTTCATCAGAAAAGAACAAGGCGCAGGCTGTAATGCTTTTCTTCCGCCATTTCGATCGCGTTTCTTTAGCAACATTCCACAATTCCTGAAAAGAAGATGTCAGTTACTCGTTTGGACACACTGCTGCCATTATGAGACTTATCGCAGAAGTCGAAGTGAAAATGGCCTTCTCGGTGCTTTTAGTTAGGTCCGTTTCTTTACATACACAGTAGGCAGAACTTTGGGATACCGGTAATGGGAGTGACGAACGAAGTCTGCGTAATGGAGTTGTCGCGAATAATGCCTCGTCATTAAGCAGTTTAAGCTGAAGTCACTTTAAGTGTGGGGATCCGGCTTTCCGAATGTCGAAACTGAAATGGGTGAAGAGAGAAAACGACAACCGAATTGGGGCTTTCAGACAAGCTTTCGTGTGCGAAGCCATGGAGTTCTATATAAGCATGGAAACATTGGCTGTGGTGCAGGAAATTTATTTTATTGCGGCAGTGCCGCTACAGCGTACCGGTATGCCGGGCAGGGGTCTGAAGGTCAAGTCGGAACTTGCTGCAAATTTGAGGACACAGAATCAGGTAGAAAGAGGTGGGGGGCATCACGAAATACGTTCACAAATGCTGATAGGCTTCACTTTTAGTGCCGTCAGTGTAAGACAGGTCTAATTCGCAGTATTTTTTCCGATGCGCGCTGTTTTTTTTTTTTCTTTGGAGTGTGCCTTTAATGCTTTTTTGACCTGAAAGTCTGTGTCATGACGGCACTTTCAAAAGTTGCAGAGTCAATTTCACTCTGACATGACGCCTGCTTCCTCGCAATAGCCTCGAATAAATGCTACCCTTCATCACACACTGATGAGCATGCCTTTTCTCTGAATCTCCTTTCTGTCACAGTCCATGCTCCCCCCTGCCGGGACCATCAAGCCGGGACCATCACGGAGTCAAAGCAAGCGGAAGTCGGCTCAGAAGCAAGCTCCGCCCACCAATGCCAAGGACAGCAAGTCCACTTCTGCGCCGGGCAAGTCCGGTCATGTCAAGACGGCTGTGAAGTCCGGGACCCAGGCGAGGTCGCCGAACTTCAGCGCTGGGGATTTCCCGCCTCTAGCGACCGCCCAAAACAAGGTGAGCGATTGGGCTAGGGCTGCCTCCGGGCCTCTTTCTCCCTCCCTCTCCCCTACGGAAGCCGCCCTACAGAGGCAAAATGTTGAACTTAGGCGCCAAACAGAATTCCTAGTGCGGAAAATTCAGGAGCTGGAGGCTAAGTTAGAGGGACGTAAAGAACCTCACGCTGGTCCTTCCGAGCCTATAGAACTAGCCGAGCCGGAGGACCGAGATGAGAATGCCTCGGTCGCATCTGGGCTGACAAGCGTGTCGCAGCAGTCGGCCAGCACAGTGGTTGGTAGGCTGCCAATGGTGGAGAGCCGCCTGTACAACCTGGAGAGCGAAATTGATGCTCTGCCAGGTAAAATCATGGAAGCGGTCCGGGGCTCCATTCAGCAACTTCTTCAGGCCGAATTGGCAAAAATCATGCCTGCTATAGTGGCACAGGTTACTGAGACAGCTCTCTCTGTCGTTCAGGACCAAATTGAAGCTCAACTCAGTCAAAGCCGCTCCCGCTCGCGGTCTCCGCGACCAGACCTCCGCAGGCGGAAGGTGGTCCTTCGCCAGGCCACAGGCTCACTAGAAAACATTCCGGCCGCTCTCTCTCCGGACGTGCTGGTGCCTCTGCCTGAGGCCCCATCACCTTCGGGGGTGGGACCTGGCCCCCAAAATTAAATAATCACGTTCACGATGGCTAGCCGACCCCAGCGGAAAGCCAACAACAATTCGGAGCAATTCGAGATCATACAGTGGAACTGCAGGGGTCTACGGAGCTGGAAAAAACGGTCACACCTCCAGCTCTACCTGCAGTCTCTCGGTACCGCACCGGCGCTCCTAGCTCTTCAGGAACCCGGCGCAGATGCTAAATTCACAGGGTATAGCTCGTTTCAAGGCGGTCCTACAACGTGCATCCTGGTGAACAAAGCGTACACCGCAGTCCCAGTAGACCTCGAACTGGAGACTGAACAGGAATACAGTATGGTCAAGGTCCTGCCGCTCAAGCGCCGCGACCCATCAATACATGTCCTTAACATTTACTGCCCCCCGCATAAGCCGCGCGTGACCTTCAACGAAATCTTCTACCGCGCGCTCAAATCGGCTGACAAGGAACCTCTAGTGATCGTTGGGGACTTCAATGCTCCAAGCCTACATTGGGGCTACCACTTTGAGAAGGCCAGAGGACGCAAGCTGGCGGAGCTCATCTCCACACTTCGTCTTACACTCCTCACGGATCCGTGTTGTCCCACACGTGTGGGCAACTCGGTTACGCGAGACACATGCCCTGACCTGACTCTCGTTACGAACACCAGAGACGCTACCTGGGAGAACCTGGGAGAGACTCTTGGTAGCGATCACTGCCTTCTCCGGGTCACTCTTCTGGCGAAGGCGGCTCGCAAAAAGTGGGGCCACACTAAATTGACCGATTGGCATAAGTTTCGAACAAAAGAGATACCTCCCGTGCTCTTATCCGGCGGATATGCGGAGTGGGCAAAGCAATTAGACACAATACAAAGACAACACGTCACGACACTTCAGACCACTGAAGAGATCCCTGCAGTGGACAATCACCTCCTGCACTTGTGGGAGGCTCGCCGGAGTCTTACCAAACGGTGGAAGAAGCAAAAGCTGAATCGCAAACTTAAAGCTCGCATTGTTGACCTCACGGAGCAGGCTGCGGCGTATGCTGCCCAGCTCACCGATTCAAACTGGATAGAGAAGTGTAATTCGGCAGCGCGTCAGATGAGCTCGAGAGGAACATGGCGCTTCTTTCGCAGTCTCATCGACCCCACTCAAACGAGAGGGGAGACGCAAAGACAGCTCCGGCGGGCTTTGCACGGGTACCAAGGTACGACGGCTCAACTCGCGGACACCCTGTGCGACAGATATCTCTGCCGCATAGAGGACCCAGTTGGGCCCGAGTACGAGTACGCGGGAAAGCCGAATCCCGACATTGATGCCCCTTTTGAGTTACACGACCTTAAGGCGGCTTTAGCTAAAATGCGGCGAGGTACGGCTCCGGGTCGGGATCGCATAACAGTCAATCTGTTGGCCAACCTCCCAGATTCGGCCTACCTCCACCTGCTAGGGTACATTAACCAGATTTGGGACGGGCGTCCACTCCCTCCCGAATGGAAGACCTCCTTGGTCACTTTCATCCCTAAGCCAGGCAAGCCAGTGAATACCGACAACCTGAGGCCCATCTCACTAACCTCTTGTGTGGGCAAGCTTATGGAGACGATGGTTAGGGATCGCCTCTCTCCACACATAGAGACCAAGGGCCTCTTTGCAGACACTATGTTCGGGTTCCGACCGCATATGTCTGCGCAGGACGTCCTCCTCCAGTTACACCGCTACATAATACGACCCACTGCCATGCGCCACAACGACAAGGCCATCCTTGCCCTTGATCTTAAGGGGGCCTTTGACAACGTTCGTCATAGCAGCATCTTGGCTAACTTGAGTACCACTGATTGTGGGCGCAAGGCATTCATATATGTAAGAGACTTTCTCTCCAAGCGTCAGGCCTTCCTCAAGATTGAGGATGACGAATACGGACCATACACGATGGGTACACGGGGTACACCCCAAGGGGCGGTCTTGTCGCCACTTCTTTTCAACATTGCCATGATGCAGCTTCCCCACCAATTGGCCCGGGTGGAAGGCATTCATCACGCACTATACGCGGACGACATAACAATTTGGACTACCGAAGGGAGCCTTGGGGAAATGGAGGACCGCCTTCAGCGGGCCGCCACCATAACCGACAGCTACGCTATCGGCTGTGGTCTCCAATGTGCTCCCGCAAAATCGGAACTTCTGCACATCAGATCCGATCCTAAGGACAACACGAGTTTGCAAATCTCTCTGACGGGAGGCCCCATCAAAGAGGTCGGGGAGCTCCGCATACTAGGTCTGTTCATCCATAACAGGCTCAGCCCGGAATCCACTATTGCCAAACTCAAGCGCGTAGGCGAACAGGTCGGACGCATGATCCATCGCGTTTCTAACAAGCGCGGCGGGTTGCGAGGCAGGGACGCGCTTCGGCTCGCCCATGCCTTCGTGACCAGCAGGATCCTCTACTCCGCTCCCTACCTTCGCACTACGAAACAACAAGAAATAAGAATCGACACCATCGTTAGAAAGGCTACAAAGCGAGCACTGGGCCTTCCAGTGGCCACCTCCAATGCTAAGTTGTCGGCGTTGGGGGTGATCAACTCCTACCAGGAGTTACGAGAGGCCCACCTCGTGAACCAATATACGCGACTCTCGCAGACGGCATCCGGGCGCCGCCTGCTAGACCGCTTGCACATCCAACACGAGTGCACTCCAGAGGAGACGTGTCGGATTCCGGAGCTATGGCGTCACAAGCTCTGGGTCCCTCCACTCCCGCGCAACATGGACACACATACACACGAAGGCAGACGAGAGGCGCGCGCTCGGGCCCTCGAACACCAACACGGATCCAAACAGGGTGTATACTACGTTGACGTGGCAGGGCCGTCGCCCAATGGATTCTACACGGCCGCAGTAGTTCACCAGGATCAATGCGTTAACGGGCTCTCCTTTCGAGCTCGAAATTCAGCACAGGCTGAGGAAGTAGCCATTGCGCTTGCCGCCTCGGACTTGAATTCGAAGGTAATCGTGACAGATTCGCGTCGAGCCTGTCAACACTACCTGGCTGGCGAGATTTCACCTTTAGCCTGGAGTATATTAAAGCGCGCAGTGAGGGAATCGGACCCTTCGCCCAAACGCATAGTTTGGACTCCAGGCCATCAGGGCGTTAGAGGTAATGAGGCTGCGGACGCGGCTGCCCGAGCGCTTACCTACCGGGCACCTCACCCAGGCTCTTCCGGCTCGGAGATTGTGCAACCGCTTCTGCGGTTCAGAGAAATTCTGGACGACTATTGCGAACGCCATCGTCTTTTCCCGGTCCCTGCTAAGGGCCTGAGTAAAGCTGATGAGCGAACTCTGAGGCGCTTGCAGACCAACACTCTGTTGTGTCCTGCAATAGTGAAACATTTCGACCCCAAAATTGATGGGCGCTGCCCTCACTGTGGGGAAGTTTCCGATACCTTCCACATGGTTTGGGCCTGTCAAAAGAATCCTTCCCTTCCCCCCAATCCTTCCCCTTCCCGAGAGGCATGGGAGGCAGCCCTGCTCAACTGCTCGGGGCTGGAGTCTCAAAGGGCTCTAGTCCAACGGGCGCGAGTAGCGGCCTCGTCCAGCGGGGTCCCGGACTAAGGACTCCACCTATGTAAAGGGCCATTTTTGGCCTGCAAACTCTCCTGTTGTTTATTAAAAAGTTTTCACCACCACCACCCCTGCGGGCCGCGCGAGGTGTACAAACAGGACGAGAGCAGCTCATGCGGCGAGAAGCACTGCGACGGGCGTCATGAGGTCGGCTGCACCTTTGATGCGCGGTCCGGGTGCTTCTGCAAAAAGCCCAGATATTATCGATCGAGAGGGCCGAGAAGTCCGTGCGTCACCAAGAACCAGTGCCCCAAACGAGGACCACGGGCGCACTAGGAGCCGGGGCATCGCATCATCGGTGCAATAAAGCGTACGCAGCGATCTAACCCTCAACCGGGCTGGCATCTCTTTTATTACGAGCAGAGCTCCTGTAATAAAAGCCTGTAATACTGTATTTACACGGGCGCCCTTAACTACAGTTAAGGTAACTACGGTTCTCCGTAACTATTGTTAGCCGTGCCCACACGACAAGCCAATCCATAGTTACGCCACTAACTGCAGTTAACGTAGCCGAGCTGGCTAACTACTGTTTGCGACAAGATGGCGGCGCCCGCGGCAGCAGAAACGCCGATGTCAAGCGAGTCGTCCTCCCAGAGGTGTGTCAACTGGCCTGATGCAACAACAACGGCCTTGATACGCATCTGGGAGGACCATCTCCCTGCGCTGCGAGGCAACACGCGCAACGCGCGAATATACGCAGCGATCGCGGACGCGCTGAACGCCGGGTTTGCGCCGGGCGAAGGCCCATACACTGCCAAGCAAGTCAAGCAGAAGATGGACAACCTCAACAAGAAATACCGGTAAGTGCGATCTTAAACGAATAATACTCGTGCAATATCGCTTTCTTGGTGTTGTTTACTCAGTACAACAAGCTATTGAAGAACTCTGGTGCAACTGAGCTATAGCCCCCCATGTGCGGCAGTAGCACATGTCGCTAGCGATTACTGGTGTCCGATACGATCTTGCAGATATGTTATAAAGGTCGTAAAGTTTTCGAGAGTAAGGACACATGACAGAGACAGCAAACACGTCACTCGGCGTATAGTCGTTCTAATTTGACTTCGATCGTGCACGCGTGCATCGAACTGCATGACAACTTCATCCTCCGTTTGTGTTGTTATTGTCTACGATCTGCATCGCCATCAGCGTCGGTATTTCATCTTCGGTACGCGTCGGCTATGCACGCACGCGTCAGCGTTTCAGGCCTCCTGCTATGGCAGTAACTGAGCAGATTTATTTATTTCTTTCATATAATTTTCCGCGTTCCATTCTGCACTGCCTCACAGATACTTGAATGCCATTAGCAGAACCATAATACGACAGTTGCGGCTTCACTTTCAAAACTGTAACCGGTAGGATTAAATCAACATCGTAAATTTAAACTGCACTAATTTCACCAGCACATGTGCCTGCTGGTTAGGCACATAATTGTGAAATATTAGTCTCGCAGTGCTGAATGCACAGTGGCCTTTAATGCACTGAAGATAACTGCTGAGACTGCGAACTGCTCGGATTGCAATCTTCAATGTCTTTTATTTAAGCAGTACAATTATTTATTCAAATGATTTCCATTTTTTCAGGCAGCTGAGACGGACGGGCACTGCTACAGGCTCACCCGGTGTGCCATGGTTGTTCTACTGGCAGCTCCACAGTTTTCTTGGGTGCCTGCCCATCAACGATGATGGGCGAGTCGAGGAAAATATGGAGGTGACTTGCTATTTGTAACATTGCCTATCAGTTCATGAAATCACTGCACAATTCCATCACTAGCCATTTCTCAGTGCACTGTGTACTTCGATTTACGACAGGCTGGCCAGTGGCAGACAGTAAAGAGCACATTTGGGAGTTGTGCAGACTAAACCACTCCCACAACCTTGAGCATCGGCAAAGCAGAGCAAAAATGGCACTTGTCTCTTTAAACCATGTACAGACACGGCCGCGTTTCGATGGAGGCAAAACGCAAAAGGCCCTCGTGTGCTGTGCGACGTCAGTGCGCGTTAAAGATACCCAGGTGGTCGAAATTATTTGAGCTCTCCACTATGGCACCTCTATCCTCCTTTTTTTCTTTCACTCCCTCTTTTCAGTTAAGGTGTAAACCAATATGTGCGACATTTACTGCGCCATTCCCTTTCTTTATAGACCAAAAAAAGACCTCTTCAACCTCAGTGCCATGCTGAAATGCTCACCTCACCGTGGCCGTCAATAGCTTCTGTTTTTCTCAATATACTGTAGCAGCTGGTGAGTGCATTTCTTTAGGATGCCTTTAACCTCTCCTTTCAAATCTTAAAAGCATGCTGTTTTCTGTGTTGTGTCATGTGCAGCTGCCAGTCGTCAATGAGGCACCTGACGGTGCAGAAGTGGTGATGTCGTGGGAGGACGGGCTTCTAGAAGCAAGCAGAGAGGACCACGTGCAAAATGCTGGCAGTTCCGCCAGCTGCAGCACCACTCCTGTGGTACATGCACTGGCAATTGCAAGTGGCAGCAATGGCGGTGGAGGAAGCAGTGCGGATACTGCTGGCACAAGTGGTAGCAGACCCAGAACTCAAAAGAGTGGCCACAAAAGACCGGCAACCACTGTGCAGCAGCTGATTGCCCTCCACAAAACAGAAGCAGAGGAAGCAGTACGGGCCGAACGAAAAGCCCATAAAATGCGCAAAAAAATGGTCCGCCTTCAAGGAGAAGCGAACGACATTAACGCAAGCATGGTCAGGCTTCTAGAAAGATTCCTTGAGAGAGGAAGCAGTCAGTCATAAAATAAAGAGTGATCACAAGTGCTTGTTGGTTTGCAGTTTGTGATGTATTCTTTTGAGGGCTTCCTGGGTGCTGCCATATTTTTCACTGGACTGTCACGTGCACCTCACCCTAGCACGGCTTAAGGTGTGAGGCCACCTTTCTCAAAATTTTTTAAAATTTTGACCACTAAATTTTTATTTCACATTTACCTTATAAAGCACCACTTTATATGATGTTCAAAAGCAAATAAGAGTGAAAAAAGCCATGCTGGCAATTATTATTCACAAAAAATTGCCCTAACATGGCTGTTATGCAAACACTCATAACTAGTGAATGAAGAGCAGGAATTGTAAACTTTTCGGCACAGAGTTAGCCAACTAACCATACTGTGCAACCAACTAGGATCTTTGCCATCCTATAGTTGAGAAAAAAGTTATGCAAAAATGCGAAAGAAAACAAAAAAATGTGTCATTTTTGCCTACCTTCCTTGACATAAAACATGATTATATCAAAACTCTCCATTCGATTTCATTTATCCTAGTTCATTGCACAGGCTAGTAATAAAGGAACTAGCTTGCAAAGTTTCATTGAAAAATATGTATTCATTTGGAAGTTATCACTGTTTGCGCAACACGAAAGTGCGAGAAATAAAGTTTTGAGAAAAACAAGAATAAAGTTTTTCAATCCTTGTAGAAACACGTCATCATGCCCTAGAAAGTTAAAATCCTCCAGGTTCATAGCTAGGGCCCTCCTTAGCTGACACGAGCTCTCTTTTGGCATTTGTTGCTGCCCGTCTTTTCTTGCCGAGATGTTTTGCCTCGCCCGTTGATTGACGCTGGGCCTTCATCACACCGTAATGGTCACTGGTGCAACATGGTACGAGAGTGTGGTGGCCAGATTCGATGCCGGCTTCCCTCAAAATATCTGCTGTACTTCTGCTGCCATCATTGAAGGACGAATCCGGTAGCATTCAGAGCGATAGCGTCAAGTGCGCGCAAAGTAAACAACTGAGACGCTTGTAGCCATACTTGTAGCGTCTTGCATCCCCCTTGCGGAAATTTAAAGCAATGTTTAAAAAAAAGGAAGCATTACAAATTCCCTTTGAATAATCTTTTACATATCAGACTAGAACAAAACACAAATTTTCAATATACGCCGCTGATTAAAGCTGAGTTATCATGTTCTGTTACCAAACCACATCAGTTTCGGTTTCAGAACTGTTCACCACCTGTTCGAAAGTTGGCTATATCTTTTGAACAAAATAAGATACGAACATTATTCTTGCTGCAAAAGATTTTTGAATGTTTGGGGATTCGCGAAATATAAAAAAGAAAAAATGTCAATTTTACAAAAAAACGATTTTTCAAAGGTGGCGACATACCTTAAGAGGCAATGGAATCAGTTTCTGATACTCCTAAGAGGAGGCGTTTCGACAATGCAGACCGATGCAAAGGTATTTAGCAGCATGTGATGATATGAACAAAGCTCTTTTACGTCTGGAATTTTATACTGTGGTCTAAGCAGCAAATTACTGTGGGGGTTGACTACCACAGCAGTGTGCAGTATACGTATTGACAATGGGTGTGTGTACACTACAGAAGAATATGGGTGTGGCTGCAATAAACGAATAAGGTTGTGGCAAGAAATACTGCTGTTGCTCCTAGGGTATCGCTCCACATACCTTTCCACAGTGAACTTCCTGCTGTTGCCTATTCACTGATCATCATTTGCAAGGGGCGTTCATCTTTCTTCCAACCAAATGGGCTGTCTTTAGTGTAAGTGATAGCGTGCGGGGAGACTCTTGGGAATATTAATCATAGCAAAATAGTACTGACATGAAAATGCACAGAGAAAGTTTACTTTTGCTCAACAAACAGAAAATGCAATAGTATCTATCACACTGCACTTTCAAAAACTGTGAGTGCGAGACTAAAAGCTTTTTGAACTGGTAAAGCAGGAGCATATAGGCCAGTAATACACAAATATTGCGAAGAAATACACAGCAAGCAATAGAGAGCAACAGACAATGCACAGAAAATGCTATAAAATTACAAAATGAAATAGCATAATGACAGTGAATCAGCAAAAAAATAGCAATACTCAACAACAATGAATACTATAAAATGTGAAACAAGCTATAAAAATGGGAGCGTAAACCAGCTTTTCATTATTGTGTACCAGCAAATTGTTTATTTACTGGAAGGATTGAGATCTACATGATTTAACAGGTTTGTCAGCGAAAGTAGTGTGTAGGGGAAGGACTGTTTGTCGCAAGAAGGGCTAGTGGTTGGTACAAACCGCAGCTTTTTACAGCTTAACGTGAGCCTAACTGTACAAATGATAGATTTTCATGCTTTCGAAAGAAAGTTTTGTGGGATATTAGTAAGGTATGTGAGCTCTGTGTAAACAAATTATTTTCTAGTAGTGTTCCCCTTCTCAAACTATATTTTGTCACAGGTGTAAAAGA
This sequence comes from Amblyomma mixtum, assembly GCF_055824585.1. Classification (NCBI taxonomy): domain Eukaryota; kingdom Metazoa; phylum Arthropoda; class Arachnida; order Ixodida; family Ixodidae; genus Amblyomma; species Amblyomma mixtum. The sequence goes on from NC_143014.1 coordinate 434,425,969, forward strand.
CGAGCTTAACAGTCAGCGGTATGCTTCGTGAAGTTCTTTCTTGTCCTTCCTTTGCTTTGTGCTGCATTTCATCCTTACATATGACCCACTCACCGAAACCTCCGGCTTAAAACAGTTAACCTCCGAGTATCATTCCACCTGCCTCATCCTGGCAAAGCAGCAGCCTCTGTACCAAGTAATCTCGCTACAAGGCTTTCATTTGGTTTTGTAGTTAAATGGGTTTCCTTTATGGCAAGTGAGTGTTCCAGCTGAGATTAGGGGACTTAAATGTAAAAAAATTAGTTCTGACATAAAACTGTACATGTCTGATATACGTTGCTTACAAGTAGTTCATTGCAAACATATTGCACTACACTTTCTTCAATGTCTTGTTTTTTAGCAGCAGTCATTTTAAAAGCCATGAATGTTGACACATTGAACTGGATTTATTGATGCTTGGTTACCAGAGCCTGTGTTCATGAGTTAATGCAGAAGCACATGAGAATTATTCTTATGGAGAAATAATTACGCAAGTGTTGTCTAAATCATTAATAAAGGAAACAAATCTGAACTTGGAGGCAGATGAATTTCTACTGGAATAAATTTGTGCAAATGATGCCTTGATGAGGCTCCTAGCATTCCTGAAATGCTAAGTAACAGCAAGGGGTATACAGTCGTGCATCAATTTTAATGGACTGTTTGGTTCACAGGCAGTACTGTTCATTAGGAGAATCATTCGCAACAATAAATCATGACGAAGTAACACAAAAACAAAAATCTCCCTATCAATGGTACATAATGGTGGACGTGCGCAGCATAAAACTTTCACATTTTGTTTTACCGGTGACCAACTACAAATATATTGTTGAAGACATGGTGTTACAAGGGGTTAATTCCAATGGCACAATGCCTAGGTATCCCAGATAGTACCTCCATCCCCTGTTGCACAATACACACACGCACTCTGTCGCCGCTGGCTGCACTAATATTTGTCACCGTAACTGCTTGAGGAAAGAGGGAACCATTACAGCAACTCAAAGGAAGGACAAAATGACCGCCATGCAATAAGGCTCTATTTTAGAATGAGAGTGAGCAGACTCTCATGCAGCGTCCGAGATTTGAAAAAAAGGGACGGTACAGGCTTGACAATAGAGGTTTCCACATATTGGTGTTAATGTAATCGTGAACAGGTTAAAGCACTGTCTTGCCCACCACGAAGATGTACACTTCATGGCATATGCAGACAATGTCATCATCTGAATAGAAGTATGCAAGCAGCATATACCCACCAAAGTATCACATCCCTTGATGAAGCTTAAGATTCATTTGAGGAAAAGCTGATTACCACAGGCATGCATATGTCTCCAGAATAAGATGAAATACAACACAATCAAAGAGGCACCTACAAAGAGATGCAAATGGCAGCTCAGCACGAAAGACAAGCGGTTGAAATGGTTAAAAGAAAGGTAGGTTGGTATTCTTGGAATTCCTGTGAGAAGAGAGCAGTGGCAGAATGGGTGCAGTAGTAGAAACTCAAGCCTCTAAATGAAGTCCTCATAAATGGCACCAGCTATACCAGCAATGCATCAGCTTTGCTGCAGTGAAAGCAAAGCAACCTCGGGCAAAACGCCTTCTGTGCCAACCTACAGTTGCCATTTGCTCTCATTCTCATTATATGCACAGAGCTAGCTCCTGTTACATCGTGCCATCTCTCTGGCTGCTACGCAGCTGAACCACCTATTAATTCATCTTAACAAAACTGAACCCAATTAGCCCAAGGTTTTAGTTGCTCAATACACTTGAGTCATCTATTAGTAAAAAGGGCAAGGAACACGGATCATGCAAGATGTTTCAGTTGCCTGAAAGATGCTTTGCCAGAGCATTCCGTATAGCTACCCCTGACGGCTCTACTCGGCTACTTGTGCACACTGGCTGAGGACGCCTCTCATCTGCACTTTGCACTGCACCAAACCAGCCTGCATCAAACTGATCATTGAGCTGCTCACAGATATTGTGCAGCACACAAGCAGCGCGAATCACAGTGTTCACATTGTGTATGTTGCACTCCAGACCCTTCAGCAAGATTCTGAAGCGTGCTTTCACACGTCCAAACGCATTTTCGACCACACGTCTGGCACTCGACACATGAAAATAATCACACACTGAAGAGCACAGGACACGATACCGCACACTCGTGTCACGAAAGTGAGGAGGTAATGAAGCGCCGCACTTGACTGCACTAACGACGCACAAGCGTTGCGAACACAGTCAAAAATGGGGCACAACGGAACGAGCGATATGGCGGCTCCCGTTGGGACAGTAGTGGCTAGATATGGCTATTATGTTGACTGTAAAGTCAACTACGATCATTGTGTGTAGACTCCTTTCCAGCTTTACTCTAATGTCCGTCACATGCGCAGGAAAAAAACTGCCCCGCAGATAGAAGAACGAGAAACAACCGTTTTTTCGATCATATAATCTTTTTAAAGTAATCTTGATTGATAATACACTGCTTTAGGTGAAATCATAAATTCACAAAGGTGGTAATCACATGACGGTTTCCGTTACTCTAACCGATATGCCCAAATTGCGTGTAAGCACGGGTAACTGTGGTTTGCGTTAACTATGGTTAAACCCTCTAACAGCAGTTAAGCTTAACTATAGTTAGGCTACCCGTGTAAAGAGGATATAAGCCACACTGTAAGCCACCGGTGAGCTGGTTACAGTGTTGTATACATGATTTTAGTTTCGATACCTGGGCGCCGCCATGTTTGTTTTACTCGAGCGCCGCCTACCGCCGACGCCATCGTGGGCTGATAATTTGCAGCCCGTGGGCTGTAGCCGAAGCAGCGTGCGATCTCTTAAAGTGTCATTCGGCCGTTTTATTCCTGCCAAGCCTAGATATTTTGGGTGGGCGTTCGCCTCGTGTCCATCCTCGTGTGTGCTATGCCATTAGCTCCTGCAATAACCAACTGGGAGCAAGCGACCGTTCCTCGACGCAGCGAACGATCAGCATCCGTGAATGCCAGGCTCGCAGTTCACGCGTGTAGTTTTTGTCGCCGGTTGCCTGTAGGGCAAATGCGGCACGGTGTTGCATGTTAGAAAACGAAAGCGAAATGCGCTGAAACACAAGATCGCGGAGAGCAATGAATATCTCGTTTTTCATGAAGCGCAGTTTTTCATCAACGCTTTCGCTGCCTGCTTGGACATGGCGAGTGTGACAGTTTAGATGCTGAGCTTGCGACAGAGTACCCCGTTTAGAAACTGAACATTTTGGAAACAGCGAGTACATGACCGAAACGAATCCACTTCTGATGATTAGAATGTTTGTTTGTGGAGATACGCGCGATGAAATTGAAATTCGGCCCCTCCTGCCGCTTGCGTAGGGCTGTTCGTACTATGAGCGATACAAGCCAGTTGACTGAAAGCAATTCGCATTCTCGCCTTCTCCGCTCCCGCCAGTACTCACCTGGTGCACAAATACCAGAAAATGTGCAATTACACGATCTAATAGGTTGGTACGCTAATGGAAAGCTATTACCACTTACTGACAGATAGAATCGGGGCACTGCTCAAGTCGCTGCGTCTGTTGTATCTCTGGCACGGTTATGCATAGTGTAGATTTCTTTTTATAGTGCATTCGATGCGATTTCAGTCGAATAATTTATTACAATGCATGGCAGAGTTTACCGTTCTGTGCATGACGTGTATTTTTTCATCTTACGTTGCCACGGCTGCATTTTTCCTCACTCTGCAGTTGGGCAGAAGTTCATGTCGCCGCTTCTATTCATGCCATGCTGTGCAAATTAAAATAGTATTTTTGCACTAACGACATGTTTATTTTTTCAGGTGGCGATCCCCACACCCTCCCGATATTCACGATCATGTGGGGCGGCGAAACGAAGTTGTGGACAAATTTGTGAAGTCCTCACATAGTGTACTGCTGAATTAAAAGAGCTCTGCCAAGGCCGTCCCAATACTTGATCTCTTAAAATTATGCACAGAGTATAGTTTGGTAACCCAGGCGCTGCGCTTCGTTCCGCGCCCGATATTACGCACAGGCAGTGGGTTTGTTTCTGTCTGCATTTCGCTCACAAAGTGCGCTAACGATTAAGCTTTTTGTTGGCGCAAGTATTTTTTGTTCAACTACGCCCACTGCCCATGCAACTCGAGACCGGCGGAAAAGCGGTGAAGAAATGGACACCGCAGACGTGCTGAGACCTTCACATAACATGGTGCGCGTACATACTGGCGGCGTTTGTTTTTTTTTTCTACTTTCGTCGACTATTTCCGCAACCGACAATAAAACAATGATGTCTAGAAGACGTTGGTGTTTCGTACAACATTGCTGCTTTTGTTGTACAGACGCAAACACGCGCTTGACCGGTAGCTAAGCAGCCGCGGACGTTGCTCCGCGCGCCGGATTATCAGCCCAGGGGAGGACGGCAACAGTGGGGTGTCGCGCAGCGCACCCACAGCGCACAAAAGCCATAAAATGGATTTTCAGCTTTTAGAGAGAGAAGAGAGTTTATATCAATTTAGCTGTTTTTAAAAAAGGCATTTTTTTTCTGCCCCGATTTACTGTGTAGATTTCATTGATTGCATAATGGCTGTCTTTCAGAATAAATGCAAAACCGGAAACTTTCGCAAACCATTCAGCACCGTACACAAGTTATTAGGTGAGAAATACTTATCGCAGGAAGGACAAAATAGCGTCTTACAGCCAGCATTGTCAGCAGAGAAAATGTGAGGAGGAACGACCGCACGTGTCCTCCCGACTCTTTTTGTGTCTATTGCGCTTGCATGTTACAAACCACGAATGTGTTACAATACTCGTATTTCTTTATTCTTCTGCAGGACACTATAAAACCAGATATAGAAGACCTTTACTGTATGCTGCTCAGTGAAGAAGTCGAATTCTTTGAAAACTTTGCGAAGCATTCGTTGCAGCAGGCATGTGTGGGTGAGCACAGAAAATGAGGACAATGGTACTGTATAACGTTTCATTTTTTTCGCGTCGGTGAAAGCGCGGACGCGTTTACGCATTCTCAAAATAATAGGAAGGCAGTTCGCCCAAAATAAACGAAGTCATGAAAGCAGCGATTTCTGGACATGTTTTTTCCGTTGGAGTTTTGGCGTTGCATCGAGCGTTAAAGGGACACTGAGGAGAGCACTATTAATATATTTTTTATAGCAAAATCCGATAGTTCGGCATGTCATGGCTTTGTTGCCACTTGGCCGGCAGCGAAAGATGCATTTATCTCTAAGAAATTTGGATTCGAAGTTGAAAAGGTTTTTCCCGCCGCTGTGATTCAAACTTGGGATTCGGCTATGACGACAGAGGACTAAGTGACGTGCAACATGACGTGATGGAGACTCCGTGATTTCTGGCTGCCAGCAGTGCGGCCTAGCAGCAGCCGAAAAGAAAGCTACCGCCGGCCGCACGTTGAAGGCATCTATCGGCTATTGCGGCCGTCGCTACAGTCGCTTCGCTTACGTTTGCACCGGCGTTTTGCGAGCGTTACGATGGATCTCGTTCTCGAAGTCGTCAACGAAGTTCTCGCAAATAGACACCTTTAGCATACCGTGTACCTTGATACCGCTAGCGGAATACCGGGAGCCCGCCTAACGCCGGCGAGCAGGCGCTGATTGGTCCCGATGCTTCAGGCGAGCGCGTAGCTGCCCGGCACGTGGCGCCATCTGGCGACGTCAAGGAGATTTGCGCATGCATTGGCTGCGCCTCAGTGATTTGTGCTTCTCGTGTCCTAGCGTTGCTAGAACCATTGGTTCCAGCAACACTGTTTTGTTATATGACGTCATGACGCTTGTACTTGCGAGTTTGGCCTGTGGCGGCGATACCTGTATTTTGGTTCTTGCTCTTTTCTACGTTACAAGAGCTTTGTTGTCAGTATGAGTGGCGTTTTTGTAATCAGGAGCTGGTATTCTGTCGATACAAGCCAACTTCAATTTCTCCTCAGTGTCCCTTTAAGTAACAATGAAGCCAGTTCTGTAGGTGCCGGACTGTCTCGTTTCTTCACACCAATTCTTGTATGACCGACCTTATCTGTGAAATGGGCGAACGACTGAAATTATTTATGCGGTGACACTTTTAATTGGCCCTAGTGTATACTATAGCGGAGTAGCGGCTATACTATTCCGCAAATAATTAAGACGCCAACCGTTGTGTGTCGTGTATGGGGCACATGCACTGCGTTCGAAATACTCTGTGATACATAAGCGAGAATTGGTTCGGAATATATAGATATAAAGGCATGTTTTATTCGTTATTACGAAATCACATTCTGCGGGCTCTGGAACCTTAGGGTACATATTCTGTTACTACGCTAATTATTTTTCTAGCTAATCTGCAGCAACATCGGTGATCTTTGTGGAAAAGGAAAATAACTAGAGAAGCGGTAAAACATACTCCATCTACTCTTTCAGTACACCAAGTTTATATCGTGCACTCATGGAGAGCAAGCCTACCATAAGGCTAGAATCAAAGGCGAACGCCCTCAATGACCACAACAAAATATCTCGGCCTGTGCCAAGCTGGAATATATCCTCAAGTGATACGTGCTTGCAGGCCCACACCATGTGGTAGGTGTCAGACACCTCCCCACAGTGCGAGCACCGCCTGTCGAATGGAGGATCGAAACGCTTTAAGTTCGCAGTTTGCGCATTTGTCTGAAAATTTCCCTGGGTACTAAGACTCCAAAGGGCCGAGTTTGGAACTGTGTAAGTTTGTGACAGGCGTCAATTGATGGCTTGGTATCTGGACAAGGATCTATCCGCCGGTGGAAGTCTAGCTCGTTGCAAACGATAGTGAGAGAGAGAGAGAGACTCTTTAATGAAATGCAGAGAATTTAGCCGGCGTTTAAAAATCGCTGGCATGCTACTCTGCGTAGGAAGGGGAATTTGGGAGAAAAAGACAGAAGGAGAGCAGCGTGGAAGAGGCAAAAAAAAAACCCGAAGATAAAATGCGGCCATGAAATGGGTACTAAGGATGCAATGGCGAGTATTGATGTAACCTATGGAATGATGGAGCGCATAGTCCGACAAATGGGCTGACGAAGTTCACTGCATGAAGAATGCATGAAGGTAACGTGCAAGTGAATTTAGAGCTTATCAAGATGTCCAATGTCTTTTAAATATGTAAAAAGAAAGTTCATTGCAAGTCTCTGTTGCCTGAAGCAGGCTAAGGGACCTAAAACTTTGTCCATTGTTAGGGGCACTGGGCAGAGCTTCTGCATGCAATGTTCATAGTACGCACGCTCGTTAGCATACGCAGGGCACACAAGTAGGATATGTTCCACAGTTTCTATAGAGGCACAATTGTCACAATGCGGACTGTTCGTTTGTCCAAAACGGTATCGCAAGCCGTTTGTATATGCAGAATTCAGACGAAGTCGGTGATAAAGTGTTTCCAGTTGTCGAGGAATTCTGGGTGAGAGTCTTGATCTGAGATGTGGGTCGATTGAGTGAAGAAATTGGTACTGATGTGTCGGCAAACTCCAAAGCCGATACGTTTCTTCGTAAGCAAAACTTTTAGCCATTTGGGACGCATCCGATTTCGTGAAAAAAGTTCGAATGTATCTCCGATGTTGATGGCCCTTACGGGCCGCTTCATCTGCTTTTTCATTAGCCAGAATGCCACAGTGAGCAGGTACCCACTGAAATGTTATGCAGTGGCCTGCGGCAATAGCTAAATGATGTATATACCCGATGTCGAGGGAAACTGGCTGGTTATTCGTTTTCTTCAGCAGGTTGGCCAGGATCTGCAGAGATGCTTTTGAATCGGTGAAGATAACCTAACGGCCGGCGGTTCGGCGCAGGATGTAAGAAACAGCTTCCTTAATGCCGTGAAGCTCAGCTGTCGTAGAGCATGTCCTCCGCTGCAGCCGGTAAGAAAGGGCATGGTTTGTTGAGGGCACATAAAGGCCACAAGAAGAGGTTTCTTTAGTAGTTGAACCATCGGTGAAGATATGGATGTGCTGCGTATATTCCTCCGTTAAGTAGGCGAGAGTAGTTTGCAGAAGCGCTGCCTGTGGCATGCGGCTCTTTGCATTCACACCTGGAACAAACTTCTTCACCTTTAGAGGAGAGAGTGTCCATGGAGGAAAGGCCAGAGGTAGTAGCTACTGTGGCTGATTAATAGTAGGAAGGGGCAGGAGATGTACTGCCTGGCCAAAGCTAGAGTTGCTGTGAGTTAGATGGACACGGTGTAGGAAGTGTTTCTTCCCTTGCAGGACATGGCGGAGATGGGTACGCATAGTTTCCTGGGCGGAAATCACCTCTAGTGGGAGACATCCTGCCTCCGCTACTGTTCCTGACGCAGAGGAACCTTTTGGGAGGCCAAGACATATTCGCAGGCAGTTGTTCCGTGCGGCATTGAGAGTCTTATTGCTAGATGTAGGTAATCTTTGAAGCACTGGTAGACAGTAGCGCAAGGTTCCTTCAACGTAGGCTTTTTCAAGCAGAAGCATTGATCGGCAGTTGCTACCCCACCTTGTTCCCGCCATGAACCTGAACACTTGCGATGCTGCAGTAATCCTCTGGCGGAGTTTTTTGATCTGAGGTGACCATGACAGATTATAGTCGATTACAACACCCAGGAATCGCTGAGATCGTACATATGGCAGCGATCGTCCGCCTAGGAGCAGCGGATATCGGGTCATCGTTTTTCTTGTAAACGCCATTGCAACACTCTTTTCTGGCGATAGACGGATACCTCTGGAAGCCAGGTACATCGAGACGTGCAATAGCGCTCTCTGAAGACGTTGCTGGGTAATATAGCGCGAACGTGATGCGGTCCAGATGCAGATATCATCAGCATAAATTGTTATGCGGACCCCTCGCGGAAGGTTTCTTGTTATGTGAATAAGGACAATATTGAACAAGAGAGGGCTGAGCACCGCTCCCTGTGGTACGCCCCTCTCCACTGCGTGAAAGCGTGTTGGACCGTCTGGAGTGGACATAAAAATTTGCCGTTCTTTTAAAAAACGATAGTGGTCTGTAATTTCTCTGTATGTCACCATGCGATCCCTGTCTGTAAAGACGACCTCTGCAAACTTAGGGCCACAATGGACCACATACTGTGGGAATGTCCTCATGCCCCCCGGCAGGGACGAGGTATAAACACGAAAGACCAATGGGAGACCTAACTACTGAGCTCCGACCCGGCTAGTGAGCTACAACTCGTCCGACTGGCCGAAGCCACCGCCGAGATCCAAGGCCTTTCGGCCGTCGTCTAGGCAAGTAGCCCTCTGGCTACCTTCTGTCTGTTGTACATTAAAAGTTTTCCCATTTTATCCCATGGAAACGCTTTAGTGTTGCCGGGCACAGCATCGTGTTAGCAGGCGCAGGAGTACACGCTTGTTGGCATTCCCCAGCCCTATGCACGGGGTGGGAAGAGTATGGTGCGTGGATTTGTAATAACCGCATGTTTCCTTATAAGTGTAAACCGGATTGAAATCGGAGTCCTGGTCGGCCTCGGGTCCCGTGGGAAATGCCCGGAGAGAGAGCGCGCGGGCGGCGGCATAGGCTGCCTCGTTTCCGTGGAGGGCTTGGTGACCTGGAGCCCAAACGAGAGATCGATGCGCGGGATCCGAGCCTCGGCTACAATTTTAGCAGATGCGATAAGCCAGGGGAGTAGTCAACCCTCGCTAGACGTTTCGACAAACCCCTCGCGAGTCGGTGATTATGTATTTGGGGGAGGAATCGGAGGTTGTCAGTGCGATGGCAACCTCTTCTGCGTGAATTGCTGACTCGGCCTTGAAAGTAAGGGCGTCTACTGTTGTGCCCTCGTGGACGACCGCGGCCGTGTACCACGACCGCGGCCCCGGGGTCCGGGCCGGAGGCGTCCACGTAGAAGACTCGTGGTTTTCTCCCAAAATGGCGGTCCAAGGCTTCCACCCGCGCCAGGCGCCTGCCATTATGGTCCTCTTTGGAGATGTTGGTGGGGAGAGGCCGCACGTGGAGGGCGCGTCTCCAGTGTACGGGAAGGCGGCATCTCTCCTCTGTGAATTGGGTGTGCTGGATATGAAGTCGGGGCGACCCGACCCTGTCTTTGTGAGACGAGTGTATTGGTTGTTGAGGTGGGTGTCCCGAAGCTCCCTGAAAGTGTTCACCACCCCCAATGACATGAGGTGGCTGGTGGAGGTAGAGACCGGAAGTTCCAGCGCTCGTTTCATGATTTTGCGGAGGATGACCTCGGGTGTGTTGGCGGCATTCTTGACTACATTCGCACCAAAATTTTCAGCAACCGTTAGTCGTAGTGTTCCTGGTTGTATTCTTACGTTTCTCTTTGAATATAGCTCATATATTTTTCGAAGCTAGCATGTGGCAGGGGTTCGTAACGATGACATGTGCACCTTCAGTTGCATGCTTTATAATACGTTACCTTTTCTCTTATGGCGCGGTTGAGGTGCCCACCGAGATGTACGTCGAGATGTGAGAATTACTGCTTCCTTTCCTTTCCTAAAAAAAAAACAATTTTCGTACTAAAATTGCGACGCAACGGTTCTTCGAGTCGTAGTATATCACAACCAAAAATCGGATGTAGCGAGCAAGACCAGAAATAACGAAGTATCGCAGTATGTCGTAACCGAAAATTGCCGAAGTGGTGCAGCGGTCAATCGCAGCAGCAGCACCAAACGCAATGCTTTCGCATTTCTCCGCTGGAGTAGACTTCACGGCCCTCATAATTTTTTATTTTGCCTTTTGCACTGAAATTCAGATGGACCATTTTCTGGTTTTCGTATAATTTACATTTTTAAAAGAAATACGCTCCGTGTTAGCATAGCTTGGCTTTATTTTCTGTCCGTATCGTGTTTGTGGCTCTCGGACAATATGAACGTTTCCTAGCTCACCCACACTTGTGTTCTTCAACCAGATTAATTTGCCCTGAATGCAAATTCATCTGCAGTTAGAATCTTGAGACAGACATTAAAAAGCACGTTCTTTACGTAAAAGTGCCGAGCTAGCCAAAACCAGGGTCCCAGAAGGCCACTATCTCACCGAGACGGACAGTCAGAGTCCAACTGACCCGTTGGGCTGAATGAGTTTGACTAGCTCTAACTGCCGTTGAATTTAGCTCAAGTAGGCGCTATTGCTTTGGCGATTGTCGAGTCATGGTGGAGACCTTATATCACTTTCAGGTGCCATTTTACGTTTTGCACTGAAATCAATTATTTTTTTACCTAAATAGTATATTCAGGTCTCAATAAAGGGAATTTATTAGTTTTCGAACGTGAAAGACCAGGAGGTCAGTTCTTACAACGATGTGGAGAATTCCGAACAAAGTGTCAGATTTGTTAGAAATAATAACTTCGAAATGTCCTCGTGTGTCAGGTAAACACCCTAGGGATCCTGGAGTCGCTTTGTGTTTTAAAGATTCACATTACGGTCGAAATTGAGCAAAAACAATCGACGTTTTTACTCGGGGCAAAATCAGTCTGCACGAAAACGGCGCACAAAGTGCTAAATAGCTCACTTTGATGTGAAATGTTATTTACTGCATTCGCTGCATGGTAGAAAAAAGCAAATTATTTGCAACAAGAATCGAGCTCAATTTGACTGAAATAATGAAATCACTGTTAAGTGCTCTAGTTTCTCAGAAAAAGCTGTAAGTTTGCCGCTTACACCATTTTGTACAAAGCGCCTTAAAGAGGTTATGATTTTTTTTAAAGCAACCCGAGCTCATTTTTCTTCTCCTTAGGTGAAGGAACTATTTCATAAGGTTTCAGTACCCGAAAATATATTTTTTTTTTAGGTTGCGTAAAAAGGTTGCAATGGCTACAAGGCACCTTATGTGTTATCTGCAAATACGTTGAAGGCATTCAGGCCTGGCATATGTTACATGGTCGCTCTCTATAAACTGCCGCAATCGAGTGATGCTCGAATGGTCACAGAGTAGCTCTTCGTGTCACCCGGTGGCGAATAAAAGAGAAGCGATCAGCATAGTTTTTGTGCACCCGTATGAAGTATGGTTCAGTTAGCATATCTGTTAACAACGCCATAAGTGTATCAGTGCTGACGCGAATCAACAAAAAAAAATGGGCAAAGAGCAACATTATCGCGCTGTCAGTGTTACGCTGGCGCTTTTCGTCGGTCGGTTTTTCTCGGTCCATTCACTCGTCCTGACGACATGCACCAGCCAACTCGAATGGCTGAAATTGTCAGTAAAGGTGATTCTAGGAAGATTTTGAATGAACAATCAGAAAGCACAGCACGTGTTGGTTCTTGCTATATCGCTGCCGTGCTGTATCACTCGGCGGTGACATAACAGAGGTTCGACAATGAATGTCAACAATGAAGCTGCATTTTCTTGTTCTTACTCCTATCCCGTCCCCTCTTCTGTTTTCCTCTTTCGACAGTATACAACAAACTCTGCTGCGCTGCGTGTGACGCACGTGGACGGGACGGTTTGTTAATCAACATTTCTGGGAACAGCTTGCGGAGAATGTTATAAAGTGTTGACATGGACTGCGTATGACGGTGAAGAAAAAGCGTGAAGAGAGGACGAGAGAAAGAAGTGAGACCCACAGGTGGTGTTGAGGTCACAGCGCCCGGTAATGAGTTCTTGCATATGTGCGTCATCTGTATTACAGTCTGTGAGTTTTCAAGCGTTTCATTATAAATAATGAGCGCCGCATAGGAAAATCAAGTTTGGCTTCGATACGGCTTCGTCCCTTCCATGCACATTTATTTATTTTTTTGTCGATAGTAATATGGTGTCCCGACCACAAATCTCATTAGCAGCCACAGGAACTTCAACCACCTGAATAGACTGTGATGATTTTTGTTGTCAAAAATATTCTAAGGTTTACTGTCATACCCTCCAGATCAAAAGACACGCTTATCGGTTTGGCAGAACTCCATGAACTGGCCATTACACTGAAGCAGTTGTTTATATGGATGGTGAATTTTTTTTCTTTTGCTCTGCAATAAACTAGGATTCCTGGAAAACATATCCTCAGAACGGTGTTATTATTAGAGCCCTGGGAAACATTTCAAGAAAGCGCAAACCCCCGCCGCAAATAGTTGTTTTTTCTTTTAAATCAAATAGAAAGCAATTAAATTCACTACTGAAAAAATTCAGTACATCATTTGCAGAAAACAATCTCATTTTGAAGAATTCAATTTTGGGGGCCATGGCACTACTTTATTGTCAATATGTTGTATGTCGTCAATGTAGAGTTACAATTGTAGAAAGTAATGAATTAATTCCTGTAGTACATCGGATCACACACACACAGTTTCATAGGAAGACGAGATGGAAGTAAAGTACTTGGGTGAATAGAAAAAAAAACAACCTGGATATCCAGTTCATCAAAAGTTGGTTTTTGACTGCCGCGTTGAGCTTACAGAAAAGTTCGCAAAGGGAAAATATCAAAGGCTTTAAATGAGTCTATTACTGAAGCGTAAGGGTGTTAAAATATTTAAAACGCTTGAATAGAGCGTTCGAATACCCTTCTATTCAACTCGATGAAAGAATCAAACAGTGCATATTCAAAATGATTCGAAAGGAGTTGAATATCTTCTCACGTTTTCGAACAGTTTTCAAACAATTCGCTCTATGCTCGAATACGTCAAAAGTTCACAAGAGAATCTTTTTTTTTTTCGACTACAGTCTGAAATTCTGAACAACACCGCACAGCATGCTGCCCCAATCGATTGCGCGGGAAGCAGTGTTCGGCGCAGAGACGCGGTCGTTTCGTGTGACGACGTTCCTAATGCTCAAACATGTGGCCTTCAAGACTCCCCGAGTCCCAATATTGGAAATATACTGGCAAAAGCTGGTCGTACAAAGGACCACGGTGACACCAGCCATTGTCAATATTGGGCCGTTTACCTGTGTAGCTAGGGTTGGTAGACACGGCAGGGTTCAGAAAGAATTTGCAAATCGTATACCTTCATGCCCGATGCTGGTGACCATGGATCAAACTCCCATCTCTCTTATCAACTGAGATTTGACGCTAGTTAGTTGGCACCACCATTAGGAAAGGGAAATTTGTTGGACAAGACCGCCATAGTGTTAATTGGTTTGGTTTATTGGGGTTTAAAATCCGAAAGCGACTCCGGCTATGAGAGACGCCGTAGCGAAGGGCTCCGGAAATTTCGACCACGTGGGGTTCTCTAACGCGCACTGACATCGCACAGTACACGGGCCTCTAGAATTTCGCCTCCATCGAAATTCGACCGCCGCGGCCGGGATCGAACCCGCATCTTTCGGGCCAGCAGCCGAGCGCCGTAACCGTTGAGCCACCGCGGCGGGACTCATAGTGTTAATTAACCGACTTCTTACTGTGTGTCCCCTTGCGTGGATTGGCGTTGCGCCTTTCGTCACTTTCAGCTTTAATCTCACGACTTATAGCGGCGCCCCTAGCAATACAGTATTTCACAAGAATATTCGTTTGCTACGAATATTCGCGCGAACAGCGAATATTCCAGAAAGCATTGGATTCGCATTCACTTTGGTTTATAACTACAGCATTTGTATTTGAGTTAGTTTCGCAAAATAGAAACCAAATCGCGAGCGGCTAATAAAGCGTCAAACTGGGAAACGATATAAAACCAACAACAACAACATTCGGCGTAAATTCAGTAAGTCGGGAAATAGTACTCAGCCCTCGCCCGAAGACTTGCGGAAATGAAAAAAAAATATATTATCAGGTGCGAGAAACCTTGCAAGTGCTTGTGAGTTTTATCTTACAATAACATGCACAATTGATATATTCACAAAAATAGTCGATAGTTGGTCTAAAGGTGTGTGCTGCCAGGTTTAAGAAGGGAATGAATTTTCCAAGCTCTCTAGATTAGGCCACTGGCAGGTGACAGCACTTTCAGGAAGATAACAGCCAGATGATTGCAAGTCCAAGGAGAGTGACAATGCCAAAATTAAAACCACAATGTGAACAAGAGAGGGCGAGCCTCAGGGTGCTTGCTGAAGTTTCAAAAGAGGACTTCTCTTGGCCTGGGCTTCTCAAAGGCAAATCCTTTTTCTCGAAATATTGGCTAGCACCCTGAGGCTCTATCCTCTCTTGATCACACCGTGTTGTCAAGAAACCCGTATATCTGCCCTCTCTCTAATATGGAATGTAAATATTAGTCATGAATATCGCCAGGGCCAATGCTTTTCCTGCACTCAGTTTTAATATCAGATGAAGAAAACCCTGCCAACTTATGGTAACATCTTCACTAGAATTATGCGAATTACTCGAAAATTATGCTCATCGCATAAAAGAGTGATCGTAAATATGTCCACAAAGCAACGGCTGTAGCTAACAGCGAGTGAGAGGTGGGATCACCATCAATAAATCTTTTGGGTCTAGTGCAGTGCGGTAATATAAATGCCCTAATAATTTGCGGTTATATTTTAATAATTCCTGTACAGTCTAACTTCAGTAAAAACATTGTGCTGAGTTGGCCTCAGCCCTGAGTTAATATTTAGCATTGTTAAAGTGGGCAATAAATAAATGGTCGCCATTTCCTTTAAATGCCCGTAGTCAGCAAACACGTCAAGAAGAATGCAGTGTATTTTTTGTTATCCACGTAATATTAGGATTCTTCTTGCTTTATTTTAGCGGAAGGAAGTTGGATGCAGACGTTAAGAATATTTTTTAAAGTGCAGCTATGAAATCAGCATCAACATTACTATGTTGGAGCGATTCTAATGAGTCTGATAAACTTAATGCAGCCACACTTCATTAGCTCTACTGAAATCAGGAAACTTGGAATAAATGAAATGTGACTCAGGAACAGAAATTTACTGCAACAACAAAAGCTTTGTACTCGGACATACTTTCGACGGACACACATTTGAAGCGGTGATAGAAGACAAATTTAAGGACACGAGCTTAAACCATCACAACTTGTATTTTTGCGAGCCTTGTGAAATCATCAACTTTCTTTGATAAACGAAATGAAAAATAAATGTTTACCACTTCATGCGTATTGTAATGTCATCGCTAGTATCGATAACGGTGGCTAATAGATTCCGGAAAAACTGGAATCCCCCGAGGTAACTAAGTTTTGACTGGAGACCTGATGCTTATGTAAACGCTGTTTAAAGAATGCATTTGGATTGCAGAAGAACCTGGCAATTGATAGACAATGTCGCTTAGAGTTGTAAGAATAGTTTATGCAATTGATAGACAATGTGGCTTAGAGTTGGAAGAATAGTTTGCACTTAATGCCAACTATAATGCAGGGGCGTCAACTAGAACAGACTTAGGACCAGACCGAACGGAGAAAGTGACGCCGCCTCCACTACCGTGCTGCCGGCCAGCCCTTCTGGCACAAAATCTAAAAGGGTTATTTCGGATTCTATATTACTGTCGTCATTGGACACGGTTTTGGTGACTGCAGCATTATGAGGCGAATGGCAAATAATTAAGGAACGAACGTTTGGAGGTTTTATTAAACGTCTGTGGAGACCTCTTGCTATGCTCTGCACAGAGCAGGTCTCCTTGCACCTATGCCGAGCATGAACATGCTCTTTCTTTTTCTTCTTCAAGATACACCATGACACCGATGTGAAATTTCGAGCCGCACTCTCATACTGGTTGTGTTTCGCGGGCATTTCACAGATACGGTCGCTCATACAAGAGCAGGTGTGAAGAAACGAGACAGTCTCGCACCTACACAACTGGCTTCATTATTACATAACGCTCAATGCAACGCCAAAAATCCAACGGAAAAAACATGTCCAAAATTCGCTGCCTTCACGACTTCGTTTATTTTGGATGAGCTGCCTTCCTATTATTTGAGAGTGCGTAAACACGTGCGCGCTTTCAATTGTGCAAAAAAAAAAAAGAAACCTTATACAGTACCATTGCCCTCATTTTCTGTGCTCACCCACAAATGTCTGCTGCAACGCATGCTTCGCAAAGTTTTCAAAGAATTCGACTTCATCACTGAGCAGCATGCAATAAAGGTTTTCTGTTTGTCATTCCATTGTGTCCCGTAGAAGAATGAAGAAATAGGTGCCTTGTAATGTACTCGCGGTTCGTAGCATTCAAAGGCAATAGACATAAAAGAGTATGGAGGGCACGTGTGGTCATTCCTCCTCACATTTTGTCTGCCGACAATGCTGGCTGCCGACAATGCTGGCTGTTCTTCCTGCCATTCGTAATTCGCATTCAATCACTTGTAAACGGTCCTGGTGTGCAAATGTTTCCAGTTTGGCATTTATCCTGAAAGTCAAGTGATTATGCAATGAATAAAAACCTGACAGTAAATCGGTACAGAAAAAATGCCTTTTTTTAAATAAAGCTAAATTGATGGAAACTATCTTCTCTCTCAAAAAACTGAAAATCTATTTTATGGCTTTTGTTTCACTAAGTGCGTAATTCCAGGGTAAAGTTCCAGGATAAAGACCCGTCCTCCTCATTTGGCCTTCCTTATAGATTGCTCTTGAGTAAACAAAAAAAAACCTGACCACTAATGCCAATTGTTTCATCATGACCACACAAAAAAAAATCTGAAAAAAAAAGATACGTCATGCCCACGAAACCCCAGCGCTGCAAATGGTTTTAGCGCAGACGATTGTGTGCTTGCCCTGAACTGCACTGTGTACAATATATGTTTTAACCATCTCTTCAGCATCGCACTTTTCCTTGCGGAGCTCTTCGCTAGCCATTTAAACCTCCTGCAATGAAGAAGTTAATTCCATACTTTGCGGACAGTGAAGAGCGCATGAACGGGGAAGAGGGGGTCTCATTAAGCAAGTCATTTCTTAAAATCGCTTCACATAAATGCCCATTTCTGGAGGCATCTGTGTGGGTGTGTGGCGTCCGTCTATTTGCATCAGCCTGCGTGTCACCCATTCTTCTCGAGTACTGCATGAAATAAAGTTCGATGAAAGTTTTGAATGCTGCCATGTAAATACCCCATCCAATTGCATTTTAGCTGCTCTGGTCGTTTCAAAAACAACCTGGGGTTATTTGTCAGCGTAAAGCCAACTACAAGAAGCACATGCTGTGTTTGTCCGTCCCTTGCGGGCGGACAGTTCAAATTAAATCAAGGTTTAACGTTTCCAGAGTTAATACAACGGGAAAAGTATACAGGAGAGGGTTCCGAAGTCAAACTACGGCATTGGGGCTCTTTGTGCGCTATTCGCAGAATATTTCATAGCATTTGTGCCGACAGACGATTGACTTACACAGAAGCGGTTTACTTAGACGTGTCGGGAAGCATAAAGCAGCAGGGAGCTCGAGGCGAGGAAGACGAAAACCGCTATATTCCAGCATAATACGATGCGGTCCATTGTCGGCATCGCTAGAGTGGTTAGTAGTTTGGCATTTCGCCATCAAACGGTTCGAGTAAACAGGGAAGGTCTACTGAGACCTGCTGGCACGCACAAAGCAGCAAAGACCTCGAGAGGAGTTACCATAGAGTGCGATAACTGTTTCGCCCTTACAAAAAAAGTTTTAGACAGTCTATAGAGTGTCTATATACTTCTGTCTATAAAGTCTATCGACAGTCTATAGACAAATCCTAGAGGACAGTCTATAGACAATCTATAGATTTATGGCCACACACTTTTAGTAGACTTTTGTCTACAGACAGTCTATAGAACATGAATAGACAAAAATAATTATCTATATGAAGTCAACAGAGTAAATAAGAAGTCTACAGACTGCCTATAGACCATTTTAGAAGGGCGGCACTCGTGGCATCCCTGAAGGCAACATGTCGCGGCTCTTCGGTCGGCAGATTTGTGAAGCTCGCGGGTTTATTTCTTTAAATAATCGTAACGAGCAGCTCATACCACTGCCCTTCTGATCTACTCAAAATCAAGTCGAGGGTGTGGGTTCTGGCAATTAGTATGAAACGAGGGTTCTCGCACATTATCTGCCCTCTAGGTTCCATCAAGTTTAGGCGGTATTTACTGTATAGCAGAACGTTCCGCGCTTACCGCTCTGGTCAGGGTGGCGTTGATATACATTCTAAAGGCTAGCCAGCACGTAACACTAACGCATCCAAATTAAAAGGCGAGGCAAACGCCAGGTACCGCAAGTAGAGTACTGCTTTTGACATGTGGAGCTCATGGCTTCGGATGCAGCCAGCGGCAATTTGTTATCCTATCTGCTGCTTCCTGTAAAATTTTCGTTGAAAGTTCATCCGGTCGGGAATTTATTTATTCATTCACATAGTCATCAAATCATTGGTTTATTTGAATGAAAGAATGAGCTAACGTTTTGTAGCATTCTTATTGACTGCTTGTCCACGATGTTATTGTTAACGTCAGAGGGCATTGATGAGAATCGCGGGCCTAAAACTTTTGAACCGCTAAAGACAATTGTAAGCAACCAAGTGGCCTCTGATTACCGATTAATTGCTATCAGCGGGGATGTTACTGCAGTTAATACAGACACTAAAAAGCTCATTTAAATTCTTGCGATGCTACAGGAAAGGAACAAAAAATTGAATACCTTGAGGGTCATCATCATCAGTCTGACTACGCCCACTGCAGGGCAAAGGCCTTTCCCATGTCACTACAACTGACCCTGTGCTTCGCCAGTTGCGGCCCCCGTATCCCGGCAGAATTGTTAATTTCAATCGCCTACCTAACTTTCTGCCGCCCACTGCTACGCTCGCCTTCTCTTGGAATCCACTCCGTTACCTTTAAGGACCGGCGGCTGTATTTTTCGCATTGCATGCCATGCCGAAGCCCATTTCTTCCTCTTGAGTTCGACTAGGATGTCATTAACCCGCGTTTGCTTCCTCATTCACACCGCCCGCTTCGATCTCTAAACGTTACACCTATCGTTTTTCTTTCCATAGCTCGCTGCGTTGTCCTTAAAGGTGCACTGAAGAGGAATCTGAACTCGTCTTTTTGCCGCGGGAACTCGATCTGCACGTTCCGAGCATTCTTAGAAGCTTCGACTTATTGCCCTCTGTGGCCGATTCCTCTAATTAAATGGGATTAACGTCCGGCTACCGCCTTTTTTTCTTTAATTCTCCCCGTACGGTGGGCGGAGTCGACAAACGCGTGGAGTGCCTTTCAGCCAGCTCCATGGAGGCTTTGCTTTCGCTTTATTTTGTTTTTTTAGGTTTCCGTGAATAAATAGTTTCATTCGCAGATAATATAGCCGCTAAATAAGCCCACAGAAATAAAAATACGCGCGGAATATTTGCTACTACGGATTACTGCGTATTACTCCGCCGATGGCAGAGCGGCAAGCCTCCACGGAGCTGGCTGAAAGGCACTCCACGCGTTGGTCGACTTCGCCCACCGTACGGGGAGAATTCCCCCCCCCCCCCCCCCAAAAAAAAAAAGGCAGGAGCCGGACGTTAGTCCGATTTAATTAGGGAAATTGGCCACACATTGCAATAAATCGAAGCTTCTAAGAATGCTCGGAACGTGTAGATTGAGTTCCCGCGGCAGAAAGACGAGTTCAGATTCCTCTTCACTGCACCTTTAACTTAAGCTGAACGCTTTTCGTTAGCCTCCATGTTTCTGCCCCATAGGTGAGCACCGGTAAGATACAGCTGTTGTATACTTTTCTCTTAAGGGATATTGATAAAGTGTTATTCATGATTTGAGACAACCTGCCATATGCCCTTCACCCCATTCTTATTCTTCTAGTTATTCTCCTCTCACGGTCCTGATCAGCGGCCACTACCTGTCCAAAGCAGATGAATTCCCTTACTACTTCCAGCACCTCGCTACCAAGTGCGAACTGCTGCTCCTTTGGAAGGCTATTGAACATTACTTTGGTTTTCTGCATGTTAACTTTTAGACCCACCGTTCTGCTCTGCCCGCCAAACTCATTGATTGTGCTTTGCAGTTCATGTCCTGAGTGGCTTAACAAGGCAATGTCATCAGTGAATCGCAGATTACTGAGGTATCTTCCATTAACGCTTATCACCAACTTTTCCCAATTCAGGCTACAGTATGCCTCCTGTAAACATGCGGTGAATATCATTGGCGAGATCGCGTCTTCCTGCCTGACACCCTTCTTTATCGGAATTTTATTGCTGACTTTATGGAGGGCTATGGTAGCTGTGCAGTCGCTATAGATGTCTTAGACGTTCTTCGTAACGTTCTTCCAAGCCTCAGGAGGGATCGAGTTCACAAGGCACTGCGTATACAGGATGGCTAGTTTTTTTAGCACAATCTCCCCTCCATCCTTCAACAAATCTGCTTTCACCTGATCCTCACCAGCTGCTTTCCCCCCTTACATTGATCCTAAGATGGACCTTAGGGTACAGTTCTTGAGGGTACGTTGAGGGTACATTCAGGTAAAGGGTCGAAAAAGTAGTCGAGTATGAAAACCGAAGCCGAAGCAACAATCTGTGCGTTTCTGGCATTTCATAGGAAAGCAGTGATTCAGAGTTGGACTTGAAATTTTATCCGCCATGAAATTTTATTCTCCCAGATTATATGAGCCCATACTGAAAAACTGCTGAAAATTCAATAGGAAATATGCTAGCATCAGCAATGGCTTTGAGCAGGAAACGGCAAAGGTACGAAGAAAATTGTGCGCAAGGACTTCTGCTGAAAGGGTGAAGGGCGAAATAGAGTTTTGGATTGACGACAAGCTTTTCTATTCATCACAAGAACAGTGGGCGCTCGCTTCGAAACCATCGAGATAAAAATAAAAACCCGCAGGACAAGTGGCGCGCATGATGATTCTGCTACCAAGAAAAGTCCCTGCGATTCCTCTTGTAAATGAGCCCAGTCGTAGCTACAAATCTTATAACTAAATTCCCGCAGTATTTTTAATTAAGTAACCAAGTTAGACTACGTATTGCTAATGTCCTCATGTGCAAGTTATAAGCGAAACATGGCTCAACAACGCTGTTGCTAGTCGCTGTATAACGGCCCCCAAACTGCCAAATCTTTAGATGGGATAGAGAAGTAGACAGTGGCGGCGTTGCTTTTATTGTTAAAAAATCCATCGCTGCTGTAATGACTGTGTGTGCTGTTCCTGAGATTGTTTGGAGCAGAATTACCTGCAAGCTGTATATCTTGTGGGAATAGATAAAGGCCACCTGCAACTTATCCCAGCTTTCAGATGAACTGAATATATTCCTATGCATTATTTCGGCCGTATCAGCACGATTGCCCTGATTAGGCTCACTGCACGACAAAAGCTTACCCCAAATCCCTCCAAATCTCGTCCTGGGCAGTATCGCTGCACTAGTTATGACCGAAAATTCTAATTTGCCAAATATTAACTGGGACCTTTGGTTTTGGCCGCGTAGAAACGGCTAATTGTGAAAACTAATGCAATAAGGTTGCGGAACAACCTTAAGAAAATCGCCAAAGAAGGCACCAGAGTAAAGCCTGAATCTTACTCAGGTGAATCTTACGTCCATTCTGGATTTTCAAGAGTCGCCGTTTGCTCAATTCGAAGTTGTCTGCGATTGTCAATTGCCTGAGAAACTGTCGCAGCGCTTTTTTCCCACTCGACTACAGACGACAAAATCACGCAATCCCTAAACTAATCGACCTATCACTCACATTAAATCATTATAGATCGAATACGCAAGAAGCCGGGTAGCTCCGCTGAAGTATGAAAATTACGAAGGGTGTTAAAGACGGCTGAAAAGGAGTCGAAAGACCGTTTTTTTAACCAAACAAATAGCTTTACGAAACGTCACCGCAAAAATTTTGGCTTTACCTAAGTGAAGAGAAAGAGCAAATAAAGGCAATCCAAATTAGCAATCAAATAGTGACATGAAAACCGAATATAGTGAACCATATCAATTATTTTCTCCAGTCTAGTTTTTTCAAAGCCTAGCAACGACTACACTGACGCCTGTCTACCTTCTTCCCTCTCAAGCCCTAATAGGAGATCTGTTTGCGAACTATGCAGACTGCAGTGTTCAATCAGCTGCTAAATAAATAAATAAATAATTTACTTAAATATACAAGTGGGCTTTATTTTGCTTGAATGCAATTTTTGCGCAGTCATGGCACGCTCACTCATTGCACACAAGACTGGCATCGCGCACTCGTCCCGCCTATCTTTAAATGCGGTAATTGATTGCTCGCAAATTACTACCGCTCAGTATCGCAGACGATAGCATCTACTGTAAGCTCTAAGAGAACATCACTGTCTGAGAACATCACTGCCACTTGTACAGAAGCAATAAGTAAACGTGTAGGACACACAGTAACATCAAAAGCACAAAGAAAGAAGCAATATCACCGCACAAAAAGTTCCCAAATGATAAGTTAACAGCACCTCGCAGAACTGACAGAATGACTTGTTCCATATGCTTGCGCGGTTTCGGCACTTACAGCACATTTAAGAAGTGGTGGGAGAAGAGCCTCAGTTCGCTAGTCAACGCTTGGAGGACACGTCTTTCAGACGAAGATAAGTAATCGTTTCGGAACGCTTGCTAGCAAAGTGAGGCTCTCCTTTTGGCATCGTGGCACCAAGAATCCAGTCTTCCTGACATTCTCTGTACAGTGTCTGAATTTAGAGTATATCAGTTGAAATCATCGGTCATACAGCAATTATTATTTTTTTTATTGATTGAATTCAGTTAAACTTCTAGACGTTGATTCAGTGCACGTATACTGTTTAAAGCCTTGCTATTATTCTGGGGCAATTGGTCCGCCGTAGCGACACCTAGATATTAATAAAACTCGATAGCAGGAGGCACAGACTTATGACCGGGCACATCTGCGTCGCCATGCACACAGTTGTCTCGGGGACTCCATCATATTTTATCTTGGAAGCGAGAAATGTTCTATATAAATAGGTTTGACCTTTGATTTCTCCTCCTGCGCGTAATTACAGTTTATATGCTGCAATGTGACTGTTAGATGCAAGCATAATGTTAAACACTTGTATACAGCTTTTTCCGGCTTAGCCTCGCACCTAGTTCGTCGGTAGCGCGCCGACGAACGACAGGCAAACGCGTGAGCCGCACGGCCATCGCCTGGTGCACGCTCCCGGATGGACTAGCTGATCTCGGACTGTTTGGCCATGCTCCCGTTAGGCAGCTTCTCAAAATAAAGCCCACCTTACATTAGGAAACTAAACGACAGTTAGAAAAACAATAAGATAAGTTTAATAATCTCTACGAAGGTCGTGCCTATGGAAGAAATTCGTCAGCAAAGGTTGGTAAAACGAAAACTTGGTAATAAAGTTGCTTTTTTACTTCAAACCCATCTTGAGGAAAGCAAATAATTAAAACATAGGTATAACGCAAAAACCAGTACAAATAGCATCTCTGTGCAGTTCTACTGCTCTCGAATAAATTTATACCAAGCTTGTTTTAATTTCCAGAGGCGAATCAGAGAAAAAGCCCTTCAGTAAGAGGCTGCATTTGTAAAGCCGCGAACGAAGATAAAGACGCGAAGTCTGTGCGCACTTAATGAGTAGCGGGAAATTGTGTGTTCGGAAAACGGCGGTAGCGTTGGCTCACCTACTCTGATGCCACCTCTGAAGGCGTCAAATGAAAGGCGTGAAACAAGCCTCCATCATCATCATCATCAGCCTGACTACGCCCACTGCAGGGCAAAGGCCTCTCCCATGTCCCTCCAATTAACCCTGTCCTTCACCAGCCGCGGCCCCCGTATCCCCGCAAACTTCTTAATCTCATCCGCTCACCTGACTTTCACCGCCCCCTGCTACGCTTGCCTTCTCTGGGAATCCACTCCGTTACCCTTAAGTACCAGCGGTTATCTTGCCTTCGCATTACATGCCCTGCCCAAGCCCATTTCTTCCTCTTGATTTCAACTAGGATGTCATTAACCCGCGTTTGTTCCCTCACCCACTCCGCCCTCTTCCGATCTCTTAAGGTGTAGATATAGTCCGACGTAACGCGCGCGCGCGTGCGCGCGTCAGTCTCCGCGACGTTACGCTGGCAAAAAGCCGACGTCTATACTTCAACGCAACGACGCAGTGGACGTAACCAGCGCCACCCGGCGCAGACCAACGTCGCCGACGCGCAAATAGCCTCTCGGCTATTTCTCGCCGACCACGGCAGGCAGCGTCCGCCACGTATCCCAGCATTCTCTGCGCGCAGTGGCAGAGAGAGGCAATGGCGGCGTGCAGCTACAGCGGAAGCGGCTTGGAGGAATGGGAAGCGGCGAGCCCTCGTATATCGAGAATACAATGGACAGCGCCGAGCCGTCAAGTAGTGTTGTGGAGCGGCTACTTGAGGGAATCCGCGCACATCCCTGCGTCTACGATACAAAACGATTGGATTACAGGGATGTGGAAAGGAAAGCAAATGCGTGGGAGAGAGAGAGAGAGATAACTTTTATTTTTCAGCTCAAGTCCGAGCCTTCTTATCTGCCCGTTTGGTGGGCGTTATTTATCGGCGGTGGCGGAGTGAGGCCACGTGTCCCTTGGATGCGTAGGAAGCGATCCGGAAGCTCTGCGGCCTCGACACAGGTGAGTGTCTTATTGACTCGACATTTGCAGTGCATACTGTGCACTGCCTGTCTTAATGCACGGATCGAAGACGTGTAATGTCTTTATTGTTTCCCTTATGCGTGCTGCTTTCAGTGGCAGATTGCCAAAAACTATGGAAACGCCTGCGGGACAGATACACTCGGGAGGCGAAGGCAATGGACCTGGCGACGCGGAGCGGCAGCGGCTTCGTGTCAAGGAGCACCTGGGAATTCTCGGAGGCGATGGAATTTTACAGTAATTGCGGCCGTCCAAGAAAGTGAGCCTTCTAGCGGGTGCTTAACGCAGTGGGGGAAATGACCGAACGGTATGTCTTGTAGCTAGATTAGTTGATCAGAGTGCGAGATCAAGAAAAACACCTGCTGAGTCGTGCACCGTATGTCTGAATGTGCGATAACGAGAAATAGCTCGATTACCACTTTATTTATGTACTGGAACGCGGTGTCTAGATTTACTTTAACAGTTTCGCGACCCGCACGGAACATGGAAAGAATTTAAAAATGTTTGGGAATGCAAGCGAAAAAAAGAAATACTCACAAAAAGCGCACTCGATCTGGATCACGCTTTTATAGTTTTCAGTTGAAGTTAGAAAGTGCGCAAAAATTACTAAGCTCCACTGCTGTGCTGTATATGTTGTTTAGGTCTTGTTACTGGTGTGCATTACAGAAAAAAAATGTGATCTTCAGTAAAATTTATAGCATTCACTCTTCGTTGCACGTCTGTGTTGTGGGAGGAGCAAGTTTTTCAGGTTCAGAATGAAATGCTATGCATGTATCATTTGAAAAGTTTGCCATGCTAACTTGACCTCACTAGGTGCACCACTTTTCGAGGCAATCAAAGGAAGTAGCTTGGGAAGTGCACGGCAGCTTATGTCACTTGTCTTTCTCTCCCGAAGAATTATTTGGTGGTCCCATCACTTCTCGGCATTTCTTCTGTCTGCCTGCGTTTTTAACGTGTTTTTCTTTGCTCGCATGGAGTCTATAGCTTGTCAGGGTTGGGAAGGAAAGCTGACTTGCCACTAAGCACAGTGAAAAGTTTTGTTTTAACAGCAGGTACTGCATTTTTCTCTTTCATCCTAAAACATGGTGTCGAATTAGTGACATGTATATTTGTTCCTTTGTTGCAGAACTGTGTGCAACCTCCAAAAGCTCCCGGCAGTGGCAGGGGACATAGATACCTCACCAGAGGTTATCTTCAACGACATAATGCACGGCAGAGCATCGCCTGCTGAGAGCATTCCAGGAGATGTGCCAGCAGCACCTGTGCCCGCAGAGTCGCCTAATCCTGAGAATGAGCCTGCTCCTGGCCGGATGGCACCACCCCTCTCCCAGCCAACTAGAGAGCCATCAGCTCAGGTGGCAAAAAAAAGGAAAGGGAGTACTGATGTGTTTGAACAGCAGCTACTGTCCGACCTGCAGCATAAAATGTCAGAGAATGAGGCATTTGGCCTATCAGTTGGGCTGTCATTAGAAAGGATGGGGAGACAGGCCGCAGCCAGGTGCAAGGTACGGATCATGCAGATACTGGAGGAATGCGAGGGCTGATAAATCGCAGCAGATTTTTTTTTTGTTGTTGTTGTCGGGTAACACACGTTGGTACTGCTGCTAGGGCATTTGGTTTATGTTTTATGGGGGCTTAACGATTCAAATGCGATAGCATGCTCCATGTTGAAGATGTAAAAAACAGCGCAGCGACGACGGACAAGACAGCAGGAAGAAGAAGGACAAGCGGTGACTAACAACGGAGGTTTATTGAAAAAACACATGTATTAACACCAGGACCCATGCTACCCCGCAATCAGTTCTAATCATAGGAATCAAGATGCTTAATCTCACAGTCATGGAGAAGCACCGAGGCAGTGCTTACACACGTGTCACCATTCACGTGGATGCGATATGCCTCACACAGTTCCCTTGTTAATTTATCTCTATGCCTGCAAACAACTTTCGTCTCACAGAAAAGAGGAGTGCACATTTTCTTATCGGGGCAAACCGAGGTATTATTATTCAGGGGCAGTCTCTGTTATGTAACGCAA
Source organism: Amblyomma mixtum (assembly GCF_055824585.1). Classification (NCBI taxonomy): domain Eukaryota; kingdom Metazoa; phylum Arthropoda; class Arachnida; order Ixodida; family Ixodidae; genus Amblyomma; species Amblyomma mixtum. The sequence goes on from NC_143014.1 coordinate 434,453,371, forward strand.
GGTTGGACGATGGGGGACCTTTTAAGGGGGGACGAGGGTCTTAATACTAACTTTTTTATTTATGGCTAGAATATCATAAAATTTTGCACACAGATGAATTTTTCTCGTCTGATTCTAAATATGTACGCTTGACCCTCTTCCATAAACTTTACCATCATGTTCTGTTCCATAACGATTTTTTTCAATCACCTGAATCTTTTTTTCAACGTCGCGACCACCCGGTGAAAGTTAAACGCATATCATGCCACACTTCTTTTGCTAACTCTTTCGTACCACATACTATAGTCGACTGGAATAATCTACCATCCCACATCGCTTCTGAAAGGGATCTTAAGTTTCAGGACCTTCTAACCCAAATGTCTGTTTAGCTTTACTAATTGATTGCACCACTTGCTGCATTGAGCTGTTTTATTATTTTGTTTTGTTCCTGCGATTGCTATTGCCTCTAAAACGCTATCTGTTCTTTTTCGTGTAAATTACAATGCATACTACAGGCTTTTGTTTGTTTCTTGTTTTGTTTTCAACATGTGCTTTTTGTATTTATGTATTGCACCTTGGTGCTTGCTAATTCTTATTTTGCGTTGTGTGTCATTGCTCCCCCCTATGTAATGCCCTCGATTGAGGGCCTTTAGAGGTTTATTGAATAAATAAATAAATAATTGAGCTGGTGGTCTTAGATCTTACAAAGTCTAGAATGTAATTAGTTATTTCTTACACAGCTTTAATGAACTTTCTCGTTGCATTCTGTTGTTTTATTAACATGAATTGATAGCCAGAGAGTTCCTATACCCGATGACATTCTTCGTTTCTCTCTAAACGCGTGTCATCCTGATATACTATGTCGAGGGTTGCAGTATTTTACACTGCAACTCGTTAAGCTAATTGTAAATTGCTATTTATACATGGCCTAAACAAAAAAAGTAAGAATGTCATCGGGTATGGGAATTTGATCGCTATCAATTCATGTAATTAAAAGCAACAAAATGCAATGAGAAAGTTCATTAAAGCTCCGTAAGAAATTACCTAATTACACTCTAGAATTTAAGATAACTTTTGATCTAAGACCACCATTATCACTACATTTTTGAAATCAGAAGAGAAAAACACATCTGTGTGCAAAATTTCATCAGATTCTAGCCACAAATAAAAAGGTCAGTTTTAAGACCCTCATCCCCCCTTAACGAGGTATTATGCTGGCATAGACGGGTGTTCACACAATTTCCGGTTTGGCCGATGTATTTCTTGCCACACGAAAACTCAGCGTCATAGACTACCCTCTCAGCACATGGCACGAACTTATTTTGGTGTTTTATCTTGCAGGCTCTACTACCGGTTGCTTTTTGTTTTTTAGCCTTTGCTTTCCTATCTACTATGGCACATATTTTTCCAAGTTTTTTCGGGGCTGAGAACAGCACTTGAATGCCATATTTGGCGCCTAGACTCTTTATGAAGAAAGATGAACATACGGTATAACCGCATGCCTCTTCGCCGCCGCGGTGGCTCAGTGGTTATGGTGCTTGGCTGCGGACCCGAAAGACGCGGGTTCGATCCCGGCCACGGCGGCTGGAATTTCTTTGGAGGAGAAATTCTAGAGGCCCGTGTACTGTGCGTTGTCAGTGCACGTTAAAGAACCCCAGGTGGTCGAAATTTCCGGAGCACTTCACCACGGCGTCTCTCATAGCCTTAGTCGCTTTGGGACGTTAAACCCCATGAACCGAACCGAGCATGCCTCTTCATGCTGGTCTGCTCAGATGGATGGCAGTTCTTAAAAGACTTTAGTTTCCTCAGAATTTTATTGCATGCAAGCAAGTACATGCAAGCAAGTTAAATGTGGAATAGCCGTTGCATGTTTAGGATCAGCACTTTCAAAATCTTGTGTGCATGGAATGGCAAATACTTTTCGTCAGCAGATTAGGAGATTACAATCAGCAGCCTTTCCGGAAGAGATAATCTTGCCTGCATGCAATAAACTTCTGAGGAAACTACAGTCTTTTAAGAATTGCCATCCATCTGAGCAGACTGGTATGAAGAGGCATGCGATTATACCATATGTTCATCTTTTGTCCCATATACTAAAGAGTGTAGGCCTCAGATATGGCATTCAAGTGCTGTTCTCAGCCCCGAAAAAAATTGGAAAAATATGTGCCAGAGTAGATAAGAAAGCAAAGGCTAAAAAACAAAACACAACCGGTAGTAGAGCCTACAAGATAAAACACCAAAATAAGTTCGTGCCATGTGCTGAAAGGGTAGTCTATGACGTTGAGTTTTCGTGTGGCAAGAAATACATCGGCCAAACCGGAAATTGTGTGAACACCCGTCTACGCCAGCATAATACCTCGTTAAAAGGTCCCTCATCGTCCAACCTTGCGTTACATAACAGAGACTGCCCCTGAATAATAATACCTCGGTTTGCCCCGATAAGAAAATGTGCACTCCTCTTTTCTGTGAGACGAAAGTTGTTTGCAGGCATAGAGATAAATTAACAAGGGAACTGTGTGAGGCATATCGCATCCACGTGAATGGTGACACGTGTGTAAGCACTGCCTCGGTGCTTCTCCATGACTGTGAGATTAAGCATCTTGATTCCTATGATTAGAACTGATTGCGGGGTAGCATGGGTCCTGGTGTTAATACATGTGTTTTTTCAATAAACCTCCGTTGTTAGTCACCGCTTGTCCTTCTTCTTCCTGCTGTCTTGTCCGTCGTCGCTGCGCTGTTTTTTACATCTTCAACATGCACCAACTCGCTCAGTTTTCGGTTCTTCTGCATATTCCATGTTTTATTTCGCTTCTGATATGGAACTGCTCCAGTTCTGTGATTTTAAATCTGATAGCATCTTTCATATTTTATTTCGCTCAAGATATGAAACTGCTCTAGTTCTGTGATTTTAAATGTGATAGCATGTTCCTATTTTTAGTTTGCTTGACCTGTGCCATCTCTGCTCATTAATTATGCTGTGCTTAGTCCAGTTACAACACTGATGGGATACACAGTGCTTGTGCAGATTTAAAGGATGGTTTTTATTGCAACCCATTGCTACTACAGCTAGTACCTGATTGTGTTTTACAGGTTTAATATTTGATTGGTAGCTGTTGTTCAGCTACATTACTTTGCTGCAGTGTAAACACAGATGTGCATTTTAGCTACTGCTTTTGGCATTGTAATATAATTTCTGAATCAACTGTGATGTTAGCTCCAACAATGCTTGTGCATATCTCAATGTTTTTATCGCTGACCTTTATTACTTCTGCTTTTAGCTGATTCTTGATATTTAAGAGTTTTATATTTCATTGGCAGCTGTTGTTCGCGTGCACTACTTTCTTATTTCTTGACTTGAGGTGTGTATTTTTTATGCTATGTGCCAAATGAAGTGATTTTAAGTCAAACATGATGTTAGTGATGGAACACCAGTGTTCAATTGCTGTACTTGTACGGGTATACAAATAAAGGGAGACTGTGAGGAACCGACTTTGTAATTTGTACATAATAAAGCAGTATCTTATTGATGCACCTCATTGTATAAAGATATTTATGTAAGGTCATTTTTTTGGTGGTGTTATACTGCAAAATTAACCATTCAATCTTTCAAAAGATCCAAATAACTGGAAGGTTGTTAAGCATGTAATTTGGAAATGACCAACACGCCAGGACATCAAAAAGGCCGAGGTTTAGTGCCAATGCTTGCTGAAGACTGTTAAAGCTTTTTCCATGGGAAAGAAGGAAACAAAAGAACACTAGTCTTTAAACCCCGCAAGTAGACCAAAATGAACCATGTGCTACTTCCACCTATAGAAGAAACTTTCTGTTACCTGCATGATATGAACGTATGAAGTGCGCTTGTAGAAACAAGTGATGCAAATAAATTGTAAAGTCAGAACAAAATGTCAGTCATGTTTAATAGCACGTTTGAAAAACAGACAGCATTTAAGGAATAGAACAGGCTTAGCATCACTTGACAACAAAATGAGTTATTATTACTACTAAAAGACATGGAAAACAGACTTGGAAGTGATGCGCTCGAACAGAACGAAGTCTGTCTGGTGCTTACACAAAATGAACGGTATAAAACTGCAGAAAGTCTACATTACTTTCGCTGTTTAAGAAAGATTCACAAGATGGTTGCTCATGCAACGTCTTGTAAAGGTTTAGGCTACTTTTTAGCTCCTCCGAACGACATTCAGCTGCCAAGGAAGGGAGCCTGCTGGAGATATGAAATATTCAGCGATTTCATCCCTCAGGGCCATGGCCGATGAAGTCGACCGATTACTTGTTACTGTAGAGTGGTTGCTGCTGCTACCGACTTCCATAACTGTTCTGTGCCAATCACCATCTTGCACATTTTCTCCACACACAGTATCACTATAGCCAGATGGGCAGTATGCAGAGTCCTGCATTAACAAATTATGTAGGCACACTGCTGCTTTTACCATATTGGTTAGGAGTTCGGGGTCTCCATCCACAGTGGAAAGAAAGGAGCGCCACCGTGCAACCAAAATGCCAAAGGCATTTTCAACGCACCTCCGTGCCCTAGACAACCGATAGTTGAAGACTTTTTTTTTCTCTTCTAAGTTTTTCCCAGGGTAAGGCCTAAGTAAGTACGTCTTCAGAGGGAAAGCTGCGTCACCCACGATACACAGAGGCCACCTGGACGTTGAAGAAGGTAGACCCAGTGTTCCGTCTTCAAGCTGTTCTTTGATGATGCTCTCTCTAAAAATAGCACCATCTGGAAATCGTCCTTCGGCTCCGATGTCAACCAGCACGAAGCGGTAATCGGCATCTACAACTCCAAGAAGCACAATTGAGAAAAATCCCTTGTAGTTGTGGTAATCAGAGCCAGTGTTGTCCGGACATCTCATGGCAAAGTGCTTGCCGTCTATGCTGCCAACAGAGTTGGGAAAATTCCATTTGGTGCTGTAAGCTTGTTGGATGTGCTGCCACTGTGCTGCTGTTCGGCGCTTCAAAACAACTGGTGACAGGCAGTCCCATATTGCTGGCAAAGTTTCCCTTAGTATTTGCGACACTGTTGAAGTCTGCATGCAGTAAGACATTCCAATGTCTTGTATGCTGCAGCCTGAGGCGAGGAACCTGTAAGCATTTAGCAGTCATAAAATAAATGTTCAGCAATCATAAAATCGATATGATGAGCATAGTTTCGCAGAAAATGAATTTTGACTTGTTTTAGTAGCTGTTTGACTTCGTGACAGGCTCACAGCAATACAAAATATGCGAACCAAGGCAAGCAGAGCAAATTTTTTTCACCTCAAGCAGTGATGACCTCGTGAGTTCTGGTTGTAACATGCCGTTCAAAATACACAGCCTTAATTTCAGCACCACACTCACCTCAGTGTAACAGCCAGCCTTTCACCTGGAGATATCGGTCTGCGGTGGTTGGGAGGATGCAAAATTTTGAAGTATATGAGGTCCAGCAGGCGGTCGAAAGATGCTTTGGTCATTCTGCATGAACAGACAAACTGTACTGAAAATCTACTTTACCGGTTTACAGTGGTAATTACACACAGCCCGTGTTGCTTCAATTTGCGTCAGGCCATATAAGCCGTTTCGGTTATGGCAGAAGAGGGCTACAGCGCGCTCAGTAACTTTGGTACCTGAGCACTACGTATACCACAAAAAAAAAATTGAATAAAGCTACTTGTGACGCACGCCACGGGTACGGACGAAAAACTCAGTGCTGAAGTGTCGCTACACATCACTTTGCCGCGAAACCCGATAAAGTAAATATAACACGTGGAACTTTTAGAAAACGCTACTGTATCGCGGACAGGAGAGCAAGCTGCAGGACTAGTTGGTGATGCATGTCGTGAAGAAGTCAGCGCAAAAAACGGACGCGAGAGAGGAGAGATGACACAGTAGCACTCGTGAACTTGATATGTGTCTTCTCTGTCCCTCGTTTGTTGCGTTGACGTTTTCACGACATGTATTGCGGGAGCAGTATAAAATTATTTATGTTACCTGAAATACTTGAAATGGTACTCCGGGTCCACTCGCCGGAGCTCCTGTACCAGGTGGTGGTACTCGCCAAGGTCTGGCCTCTTGTCGAATATCTCTCTGATGTACATTGATCGCCTACGTTTGCGCCGAAGACGCTGCACTAGCAGTGCTGGTGCAAGTTTCTTTTTCGCCTCGTGCGTCAACGGCATACCGCGAGAACAAATTTGCGCGTTCTGCAAGTAGTGAAATTTGCGCGGTAGCAGCAGAAAAACAACGTGCTCGCCTGGCCGCGGTGAGCGCGAAAAAGAGAAAAATCTCTGCCTCTCCCGTAAACGAGAGTAGAGTAAGCATGAAATGTTTACGGGCCTAATGTCATCTCGGTGGACACCCGAACCGCACCGTACAGGAAGGGAGGAACGCCACCACCCGTTCAGCGCAATGCCTTGCCATTTGAACGCAAGGTTTTTTGAGGAAAGGAAATGGCGCAGTAATTCTCTGCCATCTCAGTGGACACCCGAACCGCACCGTAAAGGAAGGGAGGAACGCCACCACCCGTTCGGCGCGATGCCTTGCCCTTTGAACGCAGCGCTTCTCCCCCGGATCACGTATGACAACGAAGTGTAACGTGGCATTTATGTGCTTTTTGCACGCGTTATTAGAAATCGGAAATTATAATTCCGTGCATTATCAAACCCACCGCTCCACTGATATCTTGATAAACATTCAGAAGGCACTGGCAGCAGTTATTTTTTGTCTCATTTGGAGACCAACCGGCGCTTGCATGCCGGTCGCGTAGGAGGGCTTAGAGAGTCTCGTTAAATCTCGTTAAGTCTCGTACGGTGCCCGGATGTTCTCGTTTCAGAGCCCGGATGACTGGAATTCAGTGCCCGGATGACTGGAATTCAGTGCCCGGATGAGTGGATTTCAGTGCCCGGATGAGTGGATTTCAGTGCCCGGATGAGTGGATTTCAGTGCCCGGATGACTGGAATTCAGTGCCCGGATGAGTGGATTTCAGTGCCCGGATGATGGCTCTCGGTCTCGGCGTGACGTCACCACACTGCCGACAACGGGAGCTAAAAGCATTTCATGCTTAAAAAATCTCTGCCTCTCCCGTAAACGAGAGTAGAGTAAGCATGAAATGTTTACGGGCCTAATGTCATCTCGGTGGACACCCGAACCGCATCGTACAGGAAGGGAGGAACGCCACCACCCGTTCAGCGCAATGCCTTGCCATTTGAACGCAAAGTTTTTTGAGGAAAGGAAATGGCGCAGTAATTCTCTGCCATCTCGGTGGACACCCGAACCGCACCGTAAAGGAAGGGAGGAACGCCACCACCCGTTCGGCGCGATGCCTTGCCCTTTGAACGCAGCGCTTCTCCCCCGGATCACGTATGACAACGAAGTGTAACGTGGCATTTATGTGCTTTTTGCACGCGTTATTAGAAATCGGAAATTATAATTCCGTGCATTATCAAACCCACAGCTCCACTGATATCTTGATAAACATTGAGAAGGCACTGGCAGCAGTTATTTTTTGTCTCATTTGGAGACCAACCGGCGCTTGCATGCCGGTCGCGTAGGAGGGCTTAGAGAGTCTCGTTAAATCTCGTTAAGTCTCGTACGGTGCCCGGATGTTCTCGTTTCAGAGCCCGGATGACTGGAATTCAGTGCCCGGATGAGCGGATTTCAGTGCCCGGATGACTGGAATTCAGTGCCCGTATGAGTGGATTTCAGTGCCCGGATGACTGGAATTCAGTGCCCGGATGACTGGAATTCAGTGCCCGGATGAGTGGATTTCAGTGCCCGGATGACTGGAATTCAGTGCCCGGATGAGTGGATTTCAGTGCCCGGATGATGGCTCTCGGTCTCGGCGTGACGTCACCACACTGCCGACAACGGGAGCTAAAAGCATTTCATGCTTAAAACCTGTTCTCCGCATGCGCTGAGGCGCTCGGTACGTCAGACGCGCCAGACTCAAGACAGGCCGGTTTCCCGACGCGCCCGTCGTAGCCGGCGTAACGTAGCCGACGTCGCCCGCCGGCGCGCGCGCGCGCGTTACGTTGGACTATATCTACGCCTTTAACGTGACACCTATCATTTTCCTTTCCATAGCTCGCTGCGTTGTCCTTCACTTAAGCTGAACCCTCTATGTTAGCCTCCACGTTTCTGCCCCATAGGTGAATACCGGTAAGATACAAGCCTCCAAATGAAACCAAAATGACGGCCGGTTGGAGATAGATTTAGGGAATTGCAGTCGTGTGATGTGGAGCGTCATTCCAAAGCTCACGCTTCGTTTTTCAGCCACGCGACTCTCAAAGTAAATATTTTTTTCTATGCTTTAGATTGCTTCGAGCGTGGGTATTTTGCGGAGGTAAAGTCTGAAGTATATTTAGTACAAAGACACTGTTTTTACTAAATATAGACTATTTGGCGATATTAATCTATCTGAGGACTCACATATCTGAGGACTCACTTAAGCATTCATAAATATATGCGGGTGCTGGTCACAAGAATACGTGCCACGTTTAGTAATTTATACATGGATCATTAACCTGGTTAGTTTGTAACGTAACATTAAGATACTGCGGTTTTATTTCTCCGTCGATAATTTTCTCCCTGGGCAAAAAAGGAGCAGCATATGAGCGTCGAGCGAAAAAGAAACAGCATTCATCAGCTGAACCCCACGTAAAAAACAGGGCACAATTAATCTACCTGCTTTTCACAAAACAGTAGGAAAAGCTACGGTAGAAACCCTTGAAGAAATGCTTTTAATAGGCCGATAAACTGAGTGGAGACAAATATCGGAATAGCGAATTCGCAGCAGGATCAGCGACGTGTCGAGAAAAATTATTTTCCTTGCGTGCTGTTTTCGCAGTGCTACCGGCCGAAGCGTACAGCCTAACGATTCGTTCAAGCGGGTGCGTTGAATGCCGATAGAACCTCATAGCGCTGGGGCCCCCTTTTCAAGCCAAGGCGAAATAATCGATGGTCTTTCCATCAATATCTCTGTTTCTTTAGCTAGCGCATACTGGCGTTAACAGTATTAGTGTTCTTGTGCCGAAAGCTGCGCAAGTTTCTCTGTCACAACTCAGTCACATTGGCGCTCTCGCTTTCCAACGCACCAAGCTCTGCACGGTAACTGTGAACAGCATGAAATATTGCTTCCAATGGTGAATCCCTTTCAAGAGCAGAGTGTACAAAAAAACAAAAATTAGCAGTGGCTCAGCTGTGCTAAGCCAGGATATACGTAGCGTGAGGTACTGGTGTATCTTGGTTAAGCTTGTTTTTATAATCTTGGTCTCTCCCCTGCAAAACCTTGAAATTCCGGAACGTGTAATTATGACTAAATTAAAGACGACACAATGTGCAGTATCAGTTGTGAAGCGTTTATTTATTTCTTGTGGTTTCTCTTGTTCTCCTCGTTGGTGAAGCCATAAGCCGTCGGCGTCGCTGAAGCCATAAGCCGTCGGCGTCGCTGAAGCCATAGGCCGTCGGCGTTCATTGTGTTCAGTGCTGTTGGCGTTTTTCCTCCATGGAACACGGCGCTGTAGCCGTTGTTGTGACTGAGAGAAAGATGAAAAGGAAATTGCACGGGCCTGCCAACTAGCTTGAGCCAAGCCACCACCGCTGCCACGTGCAGATAGAGGAGAGTTAAAAGATCAGAGGAAAGAGAAAAAGAAAAGAAAAGAGAAGAGAAGACGCGCGTCGCAGTAAAACTGCGTCCGCCGGAACAGACGCTGCTGAAAAAACAGATAAGCGGCCGAAGCCGCGCTCGCCGACGCGAGAATACGCAATCTCTTCGCACATGCGCAGTAGCCCCCTGCGGAGAGCGCGCGCGGCGAGGAACGGTAGCTGTGCGTAGTGACGTCACTTGCTCCTCGCGCATGCGCAGTATGGTCGACGGAGGAAGCACGCGAAACGGCGAGACTATGGCCAATGTAGCTCACGCTACAAAAGAAAAGACACAACAGCATTCATGCGCAGGCTATCAAGCACGCTTTATTTTAGTGCACGCAAGACACTGAGTGAGCAGCGCTAATTGCCGCACTGCTCTTTGAGGACACAGGGGCCGTTCGCGCCTCCTTTTCTCCAGTAGTGGGGTTTCTTCCAGAAGCATCCAGCGTTGGAATCCTTATGGCAGCGGCCATGTGGATTATAGCCGCAGATGTTCTCGCCGCAGTTGCCGCTCTGGCCTTTCAAGAATACCTCGTTCTTTCCACACGGGCGACCATGAACTGCAACAAGAAAGGAGTGCGGCTGGAGCGGTTTCGACAGCGAATTTACAAACTTCTTAATTACAAAAATAAAGTTTTACGCCTCCGAACCGTACCGATCCACAGCGCCACCAGATTTTATTTGGAGCTGAAAGAACTCACAAGCTGCCCCACCTGGACACCAGGTTCCGAACGGTAGGACCAAATTTTGGCTCCTCATCGGACTTGACTCTGCGATTCGGACGGCGTCTCGCCGAGCCTACCGGCAGGGCATCTTCGCCTACGGGAATACATGGGCCGCTAGGCCTGACAAGGCAGCGGTGGTGCGGCCTGAAATCGACCCCGCTCTGCGAACGACACATTCGATCAGATCATGGAAGGATTGCCCCAAAACTTACCGGACGCCCAGGAGATGGATGAGGACGACTCCGAGAGCCCGGTGAGCAACGCTGACGCGGCGTCCGCCACACAGGAGCCGCCCAACCCTTACAACAACGACGCCAGCTGGGAATTGGCATTGTCCAAACGCCAGAAGAAACTCCAGAGGAAAAGCAGACGGATCGCTGCGGGGAACAATTCGACCACCCAAAACAACCCCGGCGAAGACAACTCAACTCAACTCACCCCAACCGACGGAGGGCCAGCCGCCGCCGGCAGAAACGCCAACGGACAAGGAACAGGACACCAGCCAAGGCGCAGGCTGCCTCCGCTCCCTAAGAACGATTTCAAAATTATCATTCGACCGAAGAAAGGACTTGCTGTCAGACAGCTTCACACCCACCAGGTAGCCCGCGCTGTAGTTGCAGCGTGCAACCAACAATGCAAAGACGAAGATTTCATCATACGGCTCCGGCCAGGATCTAACATCATTATCGTAAGCACCCCACATGAATCAGCTGCCCAACTCGTGAGACGCATTACCAGCCTCACCTTTGCGGGACGCGCATTTGAGATGAACACCTACGTGGCCGCGCCGGACGATGTCCAACGTGGCGTGATACATGGAATTGATCCCGGGACGACACCGGAAGAACTCAAGGCCCATTTACGAGTGCGCACCCAAGGAGTCACCATACTCAGCGCCCGGATGTTAGGAAAAACCAAGACGGCCGTCATCACCTTTGACGGTCCCATTGTCCCTAAATATGTTATCTACTACTGGGGCGAGACGGCATGCTACTCGTACCGCCCCACGAGACAAGTGTGTTATGTGTGTTTCCAGCAAGGCCACCGCTCCGACGTGTGCCCCACACCTAATGTGCGCGCGTGTAGCCAGTGCGGAACGCAAAACCCGCCGACTGGACATTCCTGCACTCCAAAGTGCGTGATTTGTGGTGAGGCCCACCCTACCGGGTCGAAGGACTGCCGCGAAGTCAGAAGGCAGCAAACCAAGACCGCCCTCAGCAACGCTACAGGTGAAAACGCCAGCAACAGCGGCGGACGCGACAGCAGACGCCGCAGCCGCGGTGACCGCAGCAGACGGCCGCGGTGGTTCAGCTCGGAGGGAGAGACATCACGGAGCCGCTCGGGATCCCGCTCATCACGGCATCGCTCGCGGTCCCATTCGTTTCCCCCCCTGCCACCCCCTGCGGGGACGAATGCCGGGAACCAGCACCGGAAGAACGAAGACACTGGGTCCGCCCAGAAAAGCAGCAACAAGGTGAGCTGGAGAGCCGATGCTCCCGGGTTTGCTCCACATTCGGGTGGGACTGATAACAAACTCAACACCAATACAAACAACACAAACAACCGTGACCTTGAACATGGAGACGCAGAGAAAGCAGCACTTAAGCGCGAACTAGAACTTGCTCGCGTTAAACAGAATGAGTTGGAACGCCAAATTGCGGAACTCACAAAGATAGTTCAAGACCTAAAATCCAACTGCCACCCGCTGTCGAACGCTACACAAACGAACTCCTCGTTGCAGATGAGCGATGAGGAACGCTCAAACTTCAAAGCGGAAATACAACAGATGATGCAACAAATGGTGCAACAAATGATGCAACAGACAATGCATCAGGTACAAGGACAACTAGCAGAGCTACGGAGTGCTTTCCGCAAACAAAAACACACAGAGAACATTAAGGAAAAGGCCTACAACCGTCCTGCGTTAGCAGCTCTCGCCAATCCATCTACATCCCAGGGAACGGGCAATTGCACAAGCTCAAGAACCTAAATCATGGCTAATACGAACCACAGCAAACAAGACATCTTAGACATATGGCAATGGAACTGCAGAGGCTATCGCAAGAAACAAGGCCTCATCAAACAATTCATTCAGACGCAGCTAACACCACCTGACGTTATCGCACTTCAAGAAACGGGCGCGACACCCACTCTCACGGGATACACATGCTACGACAGCCACATGACGGGAAAGACAGCCATCTTAGTGAGCAAGGCAGTCATAGCCATCAATCACGACAGCATACCCGACACTGACATTGAGCATGTGATTGTAGAGATCGTACCGAAAAAGAAAAGGAAAGGGGGAAGTGTATTCATCGTCAACGTGTACAGCCCCCCGAAGCAAAGAAAAGCAAAATTTTTTGAACTTTTTCACGGTGTCCACAGACTAGCGAAAAACAACACGTTAATCATCTTGGGGGATTTCAACGCCATGGACAAGAGCTGGGGGTACCAAAAGGCCACCATTAAAGGCAAAACGCTTGCCGAGGTTGCAGATAACTTCAACTGCAACCTACTCACGGACCCAGCAACCCCTACGAGAATTGGAAATAGCGTCAGCATCGACACCTGCCCCGACCTCACATTCGTAAGAGGACTCGGACAAACACAATGGGAGAACCTATTGGAAAATTTAGGCAGCGACCACTACATACTCAAGACGCAAGTAACCTCAGACAGGCTGAGACGCCAGTTGGGCGCGGCAAAAATAACGGACTGGAATGCGTTCCGCGAAGCATGCGACAGCAACCTTACCGAGAATGGCATACAGTCGTTAGAGGAATGGGGAAGCATGCTAAGGGATACGCAAGACAAGTACACCAAAACCATAAACCGAACAGCGGAAACACCCGAGGTGGACGGTCGGCTGCTCAAGCTTTGGGATGCTAGGCGCAGTCTCACCAGGAGATGGAAAAAACAAAAACATAACAGGAAACTCAAGCTTAAAATCGCCGAAATTACAGCGAAAGCAGAGGAATACGCCACACAGCTGGCAAAACAAAATTGGCAACAATTCAGCGATTCCCTTAGTGGGACGCTAAGCACGACACGGACTTGGCGTATCCTTAGAGCGCTCCTCGATCCGACTAAGACAAAAGCTGAAAACAATAAATCCATATACCGGTTCATTGACCAGTTCGAGGGCACTGACTCGGAACTCCTCGACAGATTGCGCGCCAAATGCTTTGGCAGCACGAACCCGCCGACCTATACAGGGGAGTACCGGGGAGACGATAACGCTAATCTGGACAGACCCATCACACGAGAAGAGGTCTACGCGGCCATGCGAAACACCACCAGAAATACGGCCGCGGGAGCGGATAAAATAAACAACGCACTCATCCGCAACCTCAGCGATGCGCTGGTCGCTGAACTGACAGACTTCCTCAACAAACATTGGGAAGCTGAAACTGTCCCCGAGGAGTGGAAACATGCTGAAGTGGTGATGATACCCAAGCCAGGCAAGAAACTGCAGATAGAAAACCTCAGGCCGATCTCGCTTACGTCATGCCTGGGAAAACTATACGAGCGAGTGGTAACGCAGAGACTTCAAAACTACATGGAAGACAACGAACTGATCCCTCACAGCATGTTCGGCTTTAGAGCAAAATTATCAGCTCAAGACGTACTCCTCCAATTATATGAAGGTGTACTTCGGAACGTTCCTCGGGACGGAGAAAACGTGATAATGGCCCTAGACATCAAAGGGGCTTTTGACAATGTGAGCCACGAAGCAATCCTTAAGGGCCTGGACAACCTGAACTGCGGGCGCAGGATTCACAGCTTCGTCAAAGCATTTCTATCCAACAGAACTGCAACCATCGGTATAGGAGAACTTCGGTCCGAGAAGTTTCGAACGCCTAACAAGGGAACACCTCAAGGGTCGGTCATTTCACCCACGCTATTCAACGTGGCCATGATCGGACTGGCGAAGCAACTAAAAGAAATTGACGACATCCATCATGCCATTTATGCCGACGACATCACAATATGGACTAACACTGGCTCACTCGGCGAGAAAGAGGATAGGCTACAAGAAGCGGCCACCTGCGTTGAAAACTATGTCAAAGCAAGAGGGCTAGCATGCTCGACCGAAAAATCTGAGCTCTTACGGGTTTGGAGAGGAAAACGGAACCGAACAGTCCCTACCAGTAAAGAACTTCGACTACAAGTTTACCTCGAAGGAGAACCAATACCAGAGAAGACACTCATACGGGTACTAGGGATGTGGATACAGTCAAATCAACGCTGTACTCACACCCTTGCGCTATTAAAGGCATCTACACTTCAAGTGGCCCGCATGATTACGCGCATCTCACACAGACGTCATGGCATGCGCGAAGAAGACACACTCAAGCTGGTCAGGAGCCTAGTGGTCAGCCGGGCGACATACAGTCTCCCGTACTACAATCATATCAAAAGTGAAATACAACAGGCGGACGCGATTTTACGCAAAGCGTATAAAACCGCGCTTCGGCTACCCCATAACACCTCAACTGAAAAGCTCTTAGCCTTGGGACTGCACAACACGTTCGAGGAATTACGGGAAGCGCAGCATGTTGCCCAAATGCGCAGACTACAGCAGACCTCCACAGGCAGAGTTCTTTTAAAGAAACTGGGCTACACCGAACAAATTCGAGAAATATTGAGAACTAAAACGATCCCCGATGAGTACCGCAGCACGCTCAGGGTGGCACCAATACCAAGAAACATGGACCCGAACCTCCACAAAGATCGAAGAGAGGCAAGGGCCGACCGCTTACAGAAAACACACGCATCCCAGGATACAACAGTGTATGTCGACGCTGCCACATATGCCATGACTAGGGGACAAGGCACCAACAACGCAGTGGCAACTGTAGTCAACTCGGAATTACACGAGATTACCAGCGCCTCCCTGCAAGACTGCACGATAGCTGAGGCTGAAGAAGCGGCCGTCGCTCTAGCGGCAGCGGAGGGCTATCGGACTGGGCGGTCACTGACAATTCTTACTGATTCACAAGCAGCCTGCCGCAACTATCTTTGCGGCAGAGTAGGTCACAGAGCGCTCCGCATACTCCGCTCTGTAGACTGCAAGACGCTACAAACACATGCAAAACCACACAAGCCGATCAAACATAAGATCATCTGGGTACCGGGGCACACGGGGGTGGCAGGAAACCAAGAGGCAGATAGGATAGCTCGAGGATATACTAACTACCGAGCATCCAACGTCAACGACCTTGAGGAATCCCTGCCAGTACCTCAGGAATACTCGGCCATACTCAACAACTACAAAGGCAGCAGGATGCGGTACCCACCACCGCACAAATCTT
This sequence comes from Amblyomma mixtum, assembly GCF_055824585.1. Taxonomy (NCBI): domain Eukaryota; kingdom Metazoa; phylum Arthropoda; class Arachnida; order Ixodida; family Ixodidae; genus Amblyomma; species Amblyomma mixtum. Next base: position 434,469,039 of record NC_143014.1, read on the forward strand.
TAAACAAAGAAGAGGCTGTCACATGGAGACAACTGCAAACGGGGTCATATCCAAATCTAAACACACTAAGTAAAATTCACCCCACACTTTACGCACACAATTGTCCGTGGTGCCATGAAAAACCTACACTGTATCACATCACATGGGCATGTCAGAAAGTCGACATCGTCCCAGTTATACAAAACCCCAGTGTGGAGCAATGGGAGGGTCTGCTCTCCAGCGACTGCCGCGATGACCAGATCGGTTTGATACGGCGAGCTCAGCTGACGGCAGCATCCAGCGGAGCCCTGGAATAGGGGCAACCGACCGTTGCGGATGGACTCATCTGACCACATAAAAAAAAAAAAGCACTTGTGCTAGAGCCAAATAAAGTTATCCTATCCTATCCATGGAACACGGCGCTGTAGCTGTTGTTGTGACTGAGAGAAAGATGAAAAGGAAATTGCACGGGCCTGCCAACTAGCTTGAGCCAAGCCACCACCGCTGCCACGTGCAGATAGAGGAGAGTTAAAAGATCAGAGGAAAGAGAAAAAGAAAAGAAAAGAGAAGAGAAGACGCGCGTCGCAGTAAAACTGCGTCCGCCGGAACAGACGCTGCTGAAAAAACAGATAAGCGGCCGAAGCCGCGCTCGCCGACGCGAGAATACGCAATCTCTTCGCACATGCGCAGTAGCCCCCTGCGGAGAGCGCGCGCGGCGAGGAACGGTAGCTGTGCGTAGTGACGTCACTTGCTCCTCGCGCATGCGCAGTATGGTCGACGGAGGAAGCACGCGAAACGGCGAGACTATGGCCAATGTAGCGCACGCTACAAAAGAAAAGGCACAACAGCATTCATGCGCAGGCTATCAAGCACGCTTTATTTTAGTGCACGCAAGACACTGAGTGAGCAGCGCTAATTGCCGCACTGCTCTTTGAGGACACAGGGGCCGTTCGCGCCTCCTTTTCTCCAGTAGTGGGGTTTCTTGCAGAAGCATCCAGCGTTGGAATCCTTATGGCAGCGGCCATGTGGATTATAGCCGCAGATGTTCTCGCCGCAGTTGCCGCTCTGGCCTTTCAAGAATACCTCGTTCTTTCCACACGGGCGACCATGAACTGCAACAAGAAAGGAGTGCGGCTGGAGCGGTTTCGACAGCGAATTTACAAACTTCTTAATTACAAAAATAAAGTTTTACGCCTCAAAAGACGTGGTTGTTTGAAACTTGGTTGCCAAAAAAAAAGAAAGAAAGAAGGAGCGAAAGGAGCGATACTGGTATCTAATACGCCGGGCAATATAGAAACACAAAAGCTCTGGGAACCCCAGCTACATTGTCAGCCGAACTAACGCCCAGTACAGCAATACTACGTGTAGGGGCATCGCTGGAAATGGTCAATAAGAGAACAAAAGGAAAAACCTGATCTGCATGCGTCCCTCACCGGCACTAAGTTGCAATGACAGTTCGGCCCCTTACGCCACGGAGCACACTACCCACAGAGTGCGCACGCTCAAAGCAAGCATTTCCACTGTTAACATGGACCTACAAAATCAGCTCTACACCATGATGCTACAAAAATAATAGGTTTGGTTTATGTCTAGGTTTATTGGGGTTCAACGTCCCAAAGCGACTCAGGCTATGAGGGACGCCGTAGTCAAGGTCTCCGGAAATTTCAACCACCTGGGGTTCTTTAACGTGCACTGACATCGCGCACCGTATACACGGGCCTCTAGAATTTTGCCTCCATCGGAATTCGGCCGCCGCGGCCGGGATCGAACTCGCATCTTTCGGGTCTGCAACCGATCACCATGCATAACTACTCTGCCACCGCTGCGGGTTAAAGATTCTACAAAAAGCATTCACCATACACCTCATAGGAACCCGGACAAAAAAAAAAAACTAGAGATCTGGAAAGAAGCGATGGCGCTTGCTTCCAAGCAACCCCTATTGTTCGCCAAGTCACATTATACATGCGACAGAAGAGAACAACGCTAAAGGAAATACGCGCTGAAACTTCTGTGCTTAAGCTCAGTACTGGAGCAAAATAGGAACGCCTTACTCAGGTTCTCACTTAATGTTACGCAATTGGACACAACGTAGCCACGCAAAAGGCTCAGCATAAACACCTTGGTGCAACAACATCAGCCGATTGTTCATGGAATGCTCATATCGACGGCGTGGTGACAAATGCCGCCAGGAGAAATTTTGTACAGAGAAAACTCAGTCAAGCGTCACCTCACGTGAAATTATTTAACGTACGCTGGACCAACGCTGTATTGCGCTTGTGCCGTGTGAGACCTTCGGCGAATTACACTGGGCAATTAACTTGAAAACATTCAGAACGCTGCCGCCAGCTTTCTCCTTTATTGGTACATCGGAACTGCTCACCGCACGGACATGGCAAAAAAAAAAGAAAAAAGAGTGTGGAAACTTCTTTCTTCACGAGAAAGGAAATGATTCCTTAAACTCGTCTGTCATGTATTTCACGAGGAAACATACACGAGCCCCAATATATCTGTTCGCGTACTGACCACTGTTTAAAAGATTTTGGAATACACTTACAGAGCTAGTATGTATGCAAGATTTTGTGTTTTCTTCTCTCCACTAAAGAGCACAATTTACATTTGACGTCGGCAAGCGTTCTGCTTAAGTAAAAACTTCTTTTTTTCCCCTGCTGCAGAGTTCATGCTAAGCCGTGTAATAATTGCATAACGAAAAAAAATCGCATGCTAGACGCGATTAATCTGCGGCCGTAAACAGGCTGAATAAACTGACTACAGGTTCCATAAAAAGGGAAGGGACTATAACCTTACAAGGAATCAAGACGGGAGGTTTCTTCCCAAAGAATTACAAGGAAAGCAGTAGCTATTCTGGGCTTTGTACAGTTCGTTTGCGATAATCTCACCATTTGCGCACCACGGGAATTCTTAACTTTTGTGTGCGCCTGGCATTTTGCGCGAAACAGAGGTCATGCCTCCTATTTCTGAACAATGCACGTCGGGAAGACAGCGTCGTCACGCAAGACTCTTCACACGCTGTTGTTTTCATCACGCCTGTTTGCGTAGCGATCGCGAAAAGCGGTGGCAGTCAATATGACGCAACGTCATCTACTCACAGGAGGCAGCCATTTCGACCAGGGCGATAGCGAGAACGACGAAGAGGAAGGTCTTCATTTTCTTTTTTGCAGCTTGTTCGGCTTCCTGGAGGTGTGACTCCCAAGTCGATGGTATGAGAGCTGCGAACCGCTTATATATCCGCAAGATTTCAACAGTAGCAAGCAGTTTCGGAAGGAAGTGACGCTACAGTGAGCGCGATGAGTGTCAGAAGACACTTTTAGAAAGTTTATTTTGTTGTTGGCATGCTCCCATGTGTTGTTCCGTAATTCGAAAGGCTTCAAGGTGCTTATCCCTACAAAGCATTATTTCATACCGTGAGGAAAATGATCTATGCGTTGAACACGATATCAGCGGTTGAAAATGAAACGAAAAGATATGAGCACTTCAGCTTCATATGCCTTGTTTGCCTCGTTTAAGATTTTTTTTTTTTTGTCGGGAAGACTAATGTCACTATTGTTGCCTCTCAGCGCACAGTAAAAGAACGGATCATTATCTATCGGCCCACCACAGACTTCAGGTAACTTGAGCGCGATTGCCGGCGCGAAAAAGAATATATATGCAATGCTGCAAGCGCTGCAAGCTGCCGGACAAAGAGGTGCGTCAGCGTAAAAGAGAGGATCGATATAGAGTAGGCTGAAAATATCATGCAAGTGAAGACACATCATTCAGCTGGCTGAGTTCAGGAAGGTCCTTTGTCATTTTATTGGGATGTGACGCAATGCTGCGGACGTAAAGAGCGTGTCTTTTTTTTATTATTATGAAAGCACTATATGGCTTCATCAGCAATGAAAGCGGATGTCTTGAAAAATTTTAGTCCCAAAACTCATGTGACCACGCAAAGAAAATAAAATTTCTTCGGAAGGTGTGCGAGGAATTGAAATCTGGCCATACAGATTTCACGACGGGCACGCAACCTATCGGCCAAGAAGCAGTATTTCTTTTACTGCTGATATTTAATACACCATCGCTTTCTTTAAGACGTGGTATTTATTAGACAAAACCGTATTCCGTCTTGACAAGCAAACGTGAACTTACTGCATGCTTTGCCTTGCGACGTATGCTAATGTTAAAAGGGATGGAAAAGTTTAAAGGAGGAAAATAAGAAATAAAACTCGCCAAATAAATTCTCGCAGAATGCACGCGTTAATCCCGGTTCCGACGCATTCTTATGTAAATTTTCAACGCAGAATTGCTTATTCAAAGTGGTGGCATTCGGCGCAAAAATCCCCATCGTATGACGCAGCTTTCGCGTTTAGCGCTTTGTCGACCAATAGCGTAGAGCAACAGGCTAAGCTAATAATTTTGCCTTTAAGTAAATAGAGAAAAGTTACTTCGTGGCGCCAGGACACATTAAAGCCGCAAAAAAGGGTCATTGGACTTTTCCGTCTGCCACCATATTATGTAGCCATTGCAAGGAATGTCGACCGACCAAACCTTCGAAGAGAACGCGAGAGTTTGAGCCAGTGGGCGTAATGCTCACTGTCAGACCAATTCTCAGAGTCAAAGTGACGTTAACGTACACCTCACATAGCGAGAGGTATGGTGTAAATGAACTACCTGTCTTTTTCTCTGACATTATTTAATGTTCAGTTACAAACTTGCCACTTTCCTGTTCGAACGCCTGGACGTTGAGCTCTCGCCAAATGACATTGATCGAGCTCATCAATTAGGGCGGTACCCCCTGCTCAATACCGCCCGGTGATTGCGGTGCTCGCCGATTTCAAGACAATACGGAAATCTTGAAATGTCAAAAAGTGGTAAAAAAGACAATCAGGTTAGAAGAGTACTTGTTTGCAACGCGCCAAGCACGCAGAAGTTGATTGGTTTTGCCTAAAAAGTATTCTGTTCCTTATCTTTTAATTTAAAGTTGGCAACGATTAACAGATGCTGCATGTATGACCCGTTAACGATAAAACATTTCAGACTACCGCAGAAGGCACTAAACCGATCACTGAACACACGCCGTCGTCACGCCCCGCCACCCTCTTTATCTCGTGCTGAAAAACCCGATAAAAGAGTTACCGGGGGTTAGCGCATGGTCGTTTGTCTTAGCCTGGCACAAAAAGGAATCTTATTTATTACTATTAGAAATGTCATCAAATGACGTTAAGAACTCTCCTCTAACATAAGCGCATGCTGCTCAGGAACTGCTGCTCATGCTGCTCATGCTGATCATGCTGCGCATGCTGCCCTAACTGGAACTTCAAGTAAACGAATAGACACGTGATTGTGACAGATTCGATTAATGAAATTATTTTCCCTTCCATCGATATCAGAGAAAAGAGAGGCAAGGCGGCGGCTTACTAATCTCGAATAGAAAAACAAGAGCCGTGCTCTCTTCTCCTAGCATCTGTAATCAAAGGGAGAGGTGTTGGGGGTCGTGACCTGAAAGGTCACACCCTTACCACCACTAGGTGGGATGCCCCGTCAGGCTCCCCATTGGCGGTTGCCGCAGCCCGGGCGCACTACAGTAAGGCCCTTTAGGCACCGAGGGTGCAGCAGTCGGACAGGGCCGCCTGCTCTCGAATGGGGTTTGGGATGGGTTTTGCTGGCAGGCACACACCATATGGTAGGTTTCAGACAACCTCCCCACAGTGCGAGCACAGCCCGTCGAATTGAGGATCGAAATGCTTTAGAGTTGCCGGGCACAGCAACGTGTTAGTGAGCAGGCGCAGGAGTACCCGCTTGTTGGCCTTCCCCAGCACTTTGCACGGGGTGGGAAGAGTTTGGTGCATGGATTTGTAATAATCGCATACTGTCTTAAAACTGTAAACCGGATTTAAATCGGAGTCCTGGTGGGCGTCGGGTCCCGCGGGAAATGGCCGGAGTGAGAGTGCGCTGGCGGCGGCGTAGGCTGCCTCGTTTCAGTGGAGGGCTTGGTGACCAGGACCACAAATGAGAGATCAGTGCGCGGAATCAGAGTCTCGGCTACAATTTTGGTAGTTGCTATAAGCCAGGGGAGTAGTCCAACCATGCATGCTCGACGTTTCGACAAGCTCTTCGCGAGTCGGTGATTATGTATTTGGAGGAGGTGTGAGAGGCTGCCAAAGCGATGGCAACCTCTTCTGCGTGAATTGCTGACTGGGCCTTGAAAGTAAGGGCGTCGACTGTTTTGCCTTCGTGGACGACCGCGGCAGTGTACCATCCCCCGGGGTCCGGGCCGGAAGCGTCCACGTAGAATACTTCTGGTTTGCTCTCAACTTCCGTCCGCGCCAGGCGCTTGCCATTATGATCCTCTTTGGAGATATTCAAGGGAAGAGGTCGCACTTGGAGGGCGCGCCTCCAGTGTACGTCAAGGCGGCATCTCTCTGTGAATTCCGTGTGCTGGATGTGAAGTTGGGGCGACCCGACCCTGTCTTTGTGAGACGAGTGTATTGGTTGTTGAGGCGGGCGTCCCTAAAATAAAGGAACTCTGAAAGTACCGCAGCTGTTTTCTCGTTGCCGCCGCGCCGCCTATTGGCCAGTTGCGATCACGTGATTAGGCGCCGCCATAGATGGTCCGCTCGCTCTAGGAGCCGACGGGGCGCAGTGCTTCCGAGGCGGTTGGACGGCGTGTTTTACGAAGTAGCACGTTCAGTATCGCGTCTGTATGCATGTGTGTCTGTCTGTGGGCGCGCTTGTGTGCGTGCGTGTGTCTGTTAGCGTGTGCGCGCGCGTGTCTGCGTGCGTGTGTGTGTCTGTAATGCGTGTCTGTCAGTGCGTGTCTGCGTGCGTATGTGTGTGCGCGCGTGTATTTGTGCACCGAGTGTGTTTGTGTGCGTGCGTGTGCGTGTCTCTGTGCGTCGTGTGTCTGTGTTTGTATGCGTGTGAGAGCTATAAATGTCTTAGGAGACATTGCTTTACGAGATTTTTTTCTCTGCTGGTCATCGATGTTGGCTACTGAGGCTAAAATAAAAAATAATAAGTTGCGGAGTTTAACGTCCCGAAGTGACACGTTAGCTATGAGGGGTGCCGAAGTGGAGCGCAGTGGGGGAATTTATGCCACCTGGAGTTATTTAACGCGTACTTACATCGCACTGCGCACGGGAGTTTTTGTATTTCGCCTCCATCGAAATACAGCCGCAGCGCGTCCGCATGCTATCTGGCTATCTGGCCACACAGTTAGAGCGTTGGCCCCCTCGTCGACCTTGGGGTCGCCTAACTACCTCCCACAAGCCTCCGACCGGCGTCTGACCACACGGAGGGAAGAACGGGCGGCAGGAAACAGTAAGCGTAAAGGGAGAGTTTTATAGACAGCAGACTTCCAAGGGAACCACTTTACTAAACGTTTTGATATATCCCGCTGGTATTTACGCAGCCTGCCGGCTTTACAGTTTTCCAGGTGCCGAAAGCATGCATTTGCGAACCTCTCACGGAAGCAATAGGACAAGCCTGCTTCTTGCGTTGTTAGCTGGGGACTCCAGAATATGAAAGGCTGCGCAGCTGTCGTAAGACGCTTTCAAGGTTCTCATAAACCCTCATCTCATCTAAGCTCTCAATCATGAATACTTTCACTGAATAATTTTTGCGGAAAACCGATGAACAAGGCGACCGCAAGGGAGGCTTTTTTCGCCTAGCAGACGACGCGCTCGCCGCGCTGGACCACCTCTGGCAACAACACCCCAATGTTGCCCGCGCGCCGCCCGCTGGTTGCGGTACTTTCAGAGTTCCAGTGACTCTAGGCGTCCCGAAGCTCCCTGAAACTGTTCATCACCCTCAGTGCCATAAGGCGGCTGGTGGTGGTGAAAACATTTATTACGAATGAACAGGAGGTATGTTTGGATCAGCCCGTAAGGGACCGATCCTTACAAACACTAGGTGGAGGTCCCTAGTATGGGACCCCAGTGGCGGTTGCTTGTTGGGCCGACTAAGCCTTAGTTGGGCCGACTAAGGCTTGTTGGGCCTGTAAGTCGTGGCAGCCGAGCAGGGTCGCCTCCCAGTCCTCCCGGGTTGGGTTGGGGATGGGGGAAATAGCAGGGTTGGAAGGGCAGGCCCACACCATGTGATAGGTGTCAGAAGACACCGCACTACAGTGTGGGCAGCTGCCGCTAAAGGAGGGGTCAAAATGTTTTAGCGCTGCCGGGCACAGCAATGTATTGGTGAGAAGGCGGAGAAGGAGCCGCTCATCCGCCTTCTTCAGGCCTTTTCATGGGCTAGGGTAAAGGCGATGACAATTTTGATAATATGTTGTAATATCTTTGAATCTATAGATCGGATTAAAATCGGGTTCCTGATCGGATGGGGAGGAGAAAACAGCCCGGTGAGAGAGCGCGCGGGCGGCTGCGTCTGCTGCCTCGTTTCCTGCCAACCCCTGATGAGCAGGGGCCCATATGAGGTAACGGTGTGCGGGGTCCGTATCCCGTATGCAATTTTGGAATATTCGATAGGCTAGGAAGGGAGTGCAGCCTTGTTCGACGTTCCGACAGGCCCCTCGCGAGTCGGTGATTATGTATTTTGAATTGGAATGTGAGGCCGCGAGAGCAATCGCGACCTCTTCTGCTTGTGTTGCACTGCGGGCTCTGAAAGTTAGGCCGTTAACTGTGTTGTTGTGAACTACCGCGGCCGTGTACCATCCCCCGTGGTGAGGGCCGGAGGCGTCCACGTAGTATACACCTGTTTTGTTGCCATAATATCGGGCTAGCGCTTCCGCTCGTGCCAGGCGCCGACCATTATGGTCTTCATGTGACATGTTTGCTGGAAGAGGCCGCACGTGGAGGGCACGTCTCCACAGTTCCGGGATGCGAAACCTGTCTTCCATTGGAGGGGTGTGTTGGATATGGAGTCGAGCAAGAAGGCGGCGACCCGACTCCGTTAGCGACAAGCGCGTGTACTGGTTTGTAAGGTGCGCCTCCCGGAGCTCCCGGAAAGTATTCACCACCCCAAGAGCCATAAGCCGGCTGTTTGAAGTAGTGATGGGGAGGTCAAGGGCACGTTTAACAATTTTGCGAAGGATGACCTCAAGGGCGTCCTCCTCTTGTTTCCGTAGGTGGAGATAAGGAGTCGAATAGAGAATTCGACTAGTTACGAAGGCGTTTGCCAGCCCCAAGGCATCCTTACTTCGTAACCCTCCGCGTTTGTTGGAAACCCGGCGGACCATGCGGCCCACCTGGTCCCCCACCTTACGGAGTTTGGCCAATGTAGTGTCTGGCCGCCTGTGTTTGTGGATGTAGAGTCCGAGTACCCGTATCTCATCACTTTCGCGTATGGGACCACTAGTAGAGGTAGAGACCGTGAGGTCCAGAGCTCCTTTCATTATTTTGCGGAGGATGACCTCGAGTGTGGCGGCAGCATTCTTGACTACATTCGCACCAAAACCATTCGTCGTAATGTGTTCGTGCTGGTTTCATACATTTCTGTTTGAATATAGTTCATATATTTTTTCGAGTCTTGCTTGCGGCAGGGGCTCGTAACTATGACATGTGCACCTTCAGTTGCATGCTTTCTGAGACTTTACCGTTTCTCTTATGGCGCGGTTGAGGTGCCCACCGAGATGTACGTCGAGATGTGAGAGTTGCTGCTTCCTTTCCTTTCTTCAAAAAAAAAAACCAATTTTTGTACTAAAATTGTGACGCAACGGTTCTTCGAGTCGTAGTATATCGCAACCAAAAATCGGATGTAACGAGCAAGACCAGAAATAACGAAGTATCGCAGTATGTCGTAACCGAAAATTGCCAAAGTGGTGCAGTAGTCAAACGCAGCAGCAGCAGCACCAAACGCAGTGCTTTCGCGTTTCTCCGCTGGAGCAGACATCACGGCCCTCATAAAATTTGATTTTGCCTTTCTGCACTGAAATTCAGATGGGCCATTTTCTGGTTTTTGTATAATTTACATTTTTAAAAGAAATACTCTCCTAATTAGCATAGCTTGTCTTTATTATCTCTCCATATCGTGTTTGTGGCTCTCGCACATTATGAACGTATCCTAGCTCACCCAGATTTCCGCTCTTCAACCAGAGGAATTTGCCCTGAATGCAAATTTATGTGCCCTTAAAATCATGAGACAGGCATTAAAAAGCACATTCTATACGTAAAAGTGCCGAGCTATTCAAAACCAGGGTCCCAGAAGGACTCATCTCACCAAGACGGACAGTCAGAGTCCAACTGATCCGTTGGGCTGAATGAGTTTGACTAGCTATAACTGCCGTTGAATTTAGCCCGAGTAGGTGCCACTGCTTTGACTATTGCGAGTCATCGTGGAGACCTTGTATGATTTTTTTAAAAGCCGCCTGAGTTCATTTTTTTTTTCTTAAGTGAAGGAACTACTCCATAAGGTTTCAGTACCCGAAAAGATTTTTTTTAGGTTATGTAAAAGGGTTGCAATGGCTCGAACCCCGGGCCAGGACGAATTTTTCTTTAGCGACGAAATTTCTGAGAAAGCTGTATAGCTTTCCTTTGTAGCCGTATGACTGCGCTCGTGTGGATGTCAAAGAGTAACTACTCCCTTATTACAAATCTACTCCACCTTGGGAGATTCCCCTAAACATTTGTCTAAGGTACCTTACGTGTTATCTACAAATGCGTTGAAGGCATTCAGGCCTGGCATATTTGACGCGGCCGCTCTCTCTAGACTGCCATAATCGAGTGATGCTGGAATGGTCACAGAGTAGCTCTTCGTGTCACCTGGTGGCGAATAAATGAGAAGCGATCAGCACTAGCTTTTTTTGCACCCGTATGAAGTATGGTTCAACTATCATATCTATTAACAACGCCATAAGTGTATCAGTGCTGACGCGAATCAACAAAAAAAAAATGGCCAAAGAGCAACATTGTCGTGCTGTCAGTGTTACGCTGGTGCTTTTCGTCGGTCGGTTTTTCTCGGGCCATTCATTCGTCCTGACGACATGCACCAGCCAGCTCGAATGGCTGAAATTGTCAGTAAAGGTGATTCTAGGAAGATTTTGAATGAACAATCAGAAAGCACAGCACGTGTTGGTTCTTGCTATATCGCTGCCGTGCTGTATCACTCGGCGGTGACATAACAGAGGTTCGACAATGAATGTCAACAATGAAGCCGCATTTTCTTGTTCTTACTCCTATCCCGTCCCCTCTTCTGTTTTCCTCTTTCGACAGTATACAACAAACTCTGCTGCGCTGCGTGTGACGCACGTGGACGGGACGGTTTGTTAATCAACATTTCTGGGAACAGCTTGGCCATAATGTAATAAAGTGTTGACATGGACTGTATATGACGGGGAAGAAAAAGCGTGAAGACAGGACGAGAGAAAGAAGTGAGACCCACAGGTGGTGTTGAGGTCACAGCGCCCGGTAATGAGTTCTTGCATATGTGCGTCATCTGTATTACAGTCTGTGGGTTTTCAAGCGTTTCATTATAAATAATGAGCGCCGCATAGGAAAATAAAGTTTGGCTTCGATACGGCTTCGTCCCTTCCATGCACATTTATTTTTTTTTTGTCGATAGTAATATGGGGTCCCGACCACAAATCTCATTAGCAGCCACAGGAATTTCCATTAATTCAACCACCTGAATAGACTGTGATGATTTTTGTTGTCAAAAATATTTTAAGGTCCACTGTCATACCCTCCAGAACAAAAGACACGTTTATCGGTTTGGCAGCTAACTCCATGCACTGGCCATTACGCTCAAGCAGTTGTTTATATGGATGGTGAATTTTTTTTTTCTTTTGCTGTGTAAAAAACTACAATTCCTTGAAAACATATCCTTAGAACGGAGTTATTATGTGATCCCTGGGAAACATTTCAAGAAAGCGCAAACCCCTGCCTCAAATAGTTGTTTTTTCTTTTAAAGCAAATAGAAAGCAATGAAATTCACTACTGAAAAAATTCAGCACATCATTTGCAGAAAACAATCTCATTTTGAAGAATTCAATTTTGGGGGCCATGACACTACTTTATTGTCAATATGTTGTATGCCGTCAATGTAGAGTTGTAATTGTAGAAGCCAAGGAATGAATTCCTGCGGTACATCGGATCACACACACACAGTTTCATGGGAAGAGGAGATGAAAGAAAAGTACTTGGGTGAATAGAAAAAAAAAAACAACCTGGATATCCAATTCATCAAAAGTTGGTTTTTGACTGCCGCGTTGAGCTTACTGAAAAGTTCGCAATGGAAAAATATCAAAGGCGTTAAATGAGTCTATTACTGAAGCGTGGGGGAGTGAAAATATTTGAAACGCTTGAATAGAGCGTTCGGATACCCTTCTATTCAACTCGATGAAAGAATCAAATAGTGCATATTTAAAATGATTCGAAAGGAGTTGAATCTCTTCCCACGTTTTCGAACAGTTTTCAAACAATTCGCTCTATGCTCGAATACGTAAAAAGATCAAAAGAGAATCTTTTTTTTTTCGACTACAGTCTGAAATTCTGAACAACAACGCCGCACAGCATGCTGCCCCAATCGATTGCGCGGAAAAGAGTGCTCGGTGCAGAGACGAGGTCGTTTCGTGTGACGACGTTCCTAATGCTCAAACATGTGGCATTCAGACTCCCCGAGTCCCAATATTTGAAATATACTGGCAAAAGCCGGTCGTACAAAGGACCACGGTGACACCAGCCATTGTCAATATTGGGCCGTCTACATGTGTAGCTAGGGATGGTAGACGCGGCAGGGTTCAGAAAGAATTTGCAAACCGTATACCTTCATGCCCGATGTTGGTGACCATGGATCAAACTCCCATCTCTCTTATCAACTGAGATTTGATGCTAGTTAGTTGGCATCACCATTAGGAAAGGGAAATTTGTTCGACAAGACCGTCATAATGTTAATTGGTTTGGTTTATTGGGGTTTAGAATCCCAAAGCGACTCCGGCTATGAGAGACGCCGTAGCGAAGGGCTCCGGAAATTTCGACCACCTGGGGTTCTTTAACGCGCACTGACATCGCACAGTACACGGGCCTCTAGAATTTCGCCTTCATCGAAATTCGACCGCCGCGGCCGGGATCGAACCCGCATCTTTCGGGCCAGCAGCCGAGCGCCGTAACCGTTGAGCCACCGCGGCGGGACTCATAGTGTTATTTAACCGACTTCTTACTGTGTGTCCCCTTGCGTGGATTGGCGTTGCGCCTTTCGTCACTTTCAGCTTTAATCTCACGACTTATAGCGGCGCCCCTAGCAATACAGTATTTCACAAGAATATTCGTTTGCTACGAATATTCGCGCGAACAGCGAATATTCCGGAAAGCATTGGATTCGCATTCACTTTGGTTTATAACTACAGCATTTGTATTTGAGTTAGTTTCGCAAAATAGAAACCAAATCGCGAGCGGCTAATAAAGCGTCAAACTGGGAAACGATATAAAACCAACAACAACAACATTCGGCGTAAATTCAGTAAGTCGGGAAATAGTACTCAGCCCTCGCCCGAAGACTTGCGGAAATGAAAAAAAAATATATTATCAGGTGCGAGAAACCTTGCAAGTGCTTGTGAGTTTTATCTTACAATAACATGCACAATTGATATATTCACAAAAATAGTCGATAGTTGGTCTAAAGGCGTGTGCTGCCAGGTTTAAGAAGGGAATGAATTTTCCAAGCTCTCTAGATTAGGCCACTGGCAGGTGACAGCACTGTCAGGAAGATAACAGCCAGATGATTGCAAGTCCAAGGAGAGTGACAATGCCAAAATTAAAACCACAATGTGAACAAGAGAGGGCGAGCCTCAGGGTGCTTGCTGAAGTTTCAAAAGAGGACTTCTCTTGGCCTGGGCTTCTCAAAGGCAAGTCCTTTTTCTCGAAATATTGGCTAGCACCCTGAGGCTCTATCCTCTCTTGATCACACCGTGTTGTCAAGAAACCCGTATATCTGCCCTCTCTCTAATATGGAATGTAAATATTAGTCATGAATATCGCCAGGGCCAATGCTTTTCCTGCACTCAGTTTTAATATCAGATGAAGAAAACCCTGGCAACTTATGGTAACATCTTCACTAGAATTCTGCGAATTACTCGAAAATTATGCTCATCGCATAAAAGAGTGATCGTAAATATGTCCACAAAGCAACGGCTGTAGCTAACAGCGAGTGAGAGGTGGGATCACCATCAATAAATCTTTTGGGTCTAGTGCAGTGCGGTAATATAAATGCCCTAATAATTTGCGGTTATATTTTAATAATTCCTGTACAGTCTAACTTCAGTAAAAACATTGTGCTGAGTTGGCCTCAGCCCTGAGTTAATATTTAGCATCGTTAAAGTGGGCAATAAATCAATGGTCGCCATTTCCTTTAAATGCCCGTAGTCAGCAAACAAGTCAAGAAGAATGCAGTGTATTTTTTGTTATCCACGTAATATTAGGATTCTTCTTGCTTTATTTTAGCGGAAGGAAGTTGGATGCAGACGTTAAGAACATTTTTTAAAGTGCAGCTATGAAATCAGCATCAACATTACTATGTTGGAGCGATTCTAATGAGTCTGATAAACTTAATGCAGCCACACTTCATTAGCTCTACTGAAATCAGGAAACTTGGAATAAATGAAATGTGACTCAGGAACAGAAATTTACTGCAACAACAAAAGCTTTGTACCCGGACATCCTTTCGACGGACACACATTTGAAGCGGTGATAGAAGACAAATTTAAGGACACGAGCTTAAACCATCACAACTTGTATTTTTGCGAGCCTTGTGAAATCATCAACTTTCTTTGATAAACGAAATGAAAAATAAATGTTTACCACTTCATGCGTAATGTAATGTCATCGCTAGTATCGATAACGGTGGCTAATAGATTCCGGAAAAACTGGAATCCCCCGAGGTAACCAAGTTTCGACTGGAGACCTGATGCTTATGTAAACGCTGTTTAAAGAATGCATTTGGATTGCAGAAGAACCTGGCAATTGATAGACAATGTCGCTTAGAGTTGTAAGAATAGTTTATGCAATTGATAGACAATGTGGCTTAGAGTTGTAAGAATAGTTTGCACTTAATGCCAACTATACTGCAGGGGCGTCAACTAGAACAGACTTAGGACCAGACCGAACGGAGAAAGTGACGCCGCCTCCACTACCGTGCTGCCGGCCCGCCCTTCTGGCACAAAATCTAAAAGGGTTATTTCGGATTCTATATTACTGTCGTCATTGGACACGGTTTTGGTGACTGCAGCATTGTGAGGCGAATGGCAAATAATTAAGGAACGAATGTTTAGAGGTTTTATTAAACGTCTGTGGAGACCTCCTGCCATGCTCTGCACAGAGCAGGTCTCCTTGCACCTATGTCGAGCATGAACATGCTCTTTCTTTTTCCTCTTCAAGATACACCATGACACCGATGTGAAATTTCGAGCCGCACTCTCATACTGGTTGTGTTTCGCGGGCATTTCACACATACGGTCGCTCATACAAGAATAGGTGTGAAGAAACAAGAGAGTCCGGCACCTACACAACTGGCTTCATTATTACATAACACTGAGTGCAACACCAAAAATCCAACGGAAAAAATATGTCCAAAACTCGCTGCTTTCACGACTTCGTTTATTTTGGACGAGCTGCCTTCCTATTATTTTGAGAGTGCGTAAACGCGTGCGCGCTTTCACTGACGCAAAAAAAAAACCTTATACAGTACCATTGCCCTCATTTTCTGTGCTCACCCACAAATGCCTGCTGCAACGAATGCTTCGCAAAGTTTTCAAAGAATTCGACTTCATCACTGAGCAGCATACAATAAAGGTTTTCTATTCGCTATTCCATTGTGTCCCGTAGAAGAATAAAGAAATAGGTGCCTTGTAATGCACTCGGGGTTTGTAGCATGCAAAGGCAATAGACACAAAAGGGTGTGGAGGACACGTGGGGTCATTCCTCCTAACATTTTGTATGCTGACAATGCTGGCTCTAAGACGCTGATTTAAATTGTCCTTCCTGCCATCCGTAATTCTCATTCAATGACTTGTAAATGGTCCTGGTGTGCAAATGTTTCCGGTTTGGCATTTATTCTGAAAGACAAGTCATTATGCAATCAATGAAAACCACTGAGTTAATCGGTACAGAAAAAAAATGCCTTTTTTAAATAAAGCGAAATTGATATAAACTCTCTTCTCTCTCAACAAACTTAAAATCCATTTTATGGCTGTTGTTTCACTAAATGCGTAATTCGAGGGAAAAGTTCCAGGGTAAAGACCCGTCCTCCTAACTTGGCCTTCCTTACAGATTTCTCGAGAGTAAAAAAAAAAAACGACCACTAATGTCAATCAGATCTAGGCCACGTTGCAGGGTGTCCTGTACGTGACCAGGAGAGCCAGACGAACACCAGAGAGTGATGTCATCGGCGTAAAATACATGTATATGATGCAGGTCGGGAATTTCAGCTAGCTGGGAGGCGAGAGGGGCCATAGCAAGATTGAAAAGGGTAGGAGAGAGAACAGCACCTTGAGGAGTGCCTCGGGTGAGGTTGTGGGGGTAGGATAGATAGGTGTCGACTCGAAAGCGAGCGACACGTTTAGAGAGGAATGAGCGGATATAACAGTACATGCGGGAGCCGCAGTCTAGGGAGGCGAGTTGGGAAAGGATGTGGCCGTGGCAAACACCGTCGAAGGCCTTGCGAACATCGACGGTCACAAGTGCGTGAATTTGAGTGGGGGTAGGTGACAGAAATGTGTGCTGGAGAACCAGAAACATGTCCTGTGCACAGACGCGGCGTCGGAAGCCGATGAGAGAATGAGGGAAGAACTCCTCCTTTTTCACCACTGCTGGCCTCTCTCCTGCTCCTGAAAAATCCGAGCTTCTCCTTCTCAACCATTCCTCCTTCCAGCGCTCACACAAGCACTTCGTCTCTCTCCAACTTTCTGGCTCTCTCATTCCTGTCGTCACGCAGTGCAAAGTTCTTGGCTTCCCTTTGCATGCTGCCAAGAATGTGCAAGCCCTCCACCACGCTGTCATCACTTGCCGCTCCGTAACTCACCTCCTGCGGCGCGTGGTCACTCGGCGCTCAGGTCTCCACGAGGCTCATGCGTGCCGAGTTGCCCACGCGCTGGCCCTCAACAAGGTCTTGTACTTTGCACCCTACGTTTCCTTCAATCAGACTCAACTTAACGCTCTTGAGACTGCCCTTGTGGGCCTCTACAAGGCAGCTCTCAACCTCCCTATCACTACCTCTACTGCCAAGATCTTTGCAACAGGCCTCTTTCATCCTCTCCGTTCTCTGCTCTCTCTCCATCATGACTCGCAGCTTGCCCGGCTTTCCCTTACCCGTCAGGGTCAGTGGTTACTGACTCAAGCGGGTATCTCGCCCATTCCCTGCGCCCCGTTTACCTCTCCTATTCCCACCCCGGCTCCCAACCTTCGGATCCTCCCCCTTCCGTCCAACATGTCCCCCGTTCTGCACGCCGGCCGTCGTCATGCGGCCGCACAGCACCATTCCCCTCTCTTTGATACCCAGGGTGTAGCTTACACGGATGCCTCCTTCGTGGCTCCTCGAGGTTCCTGCGGCTACGCCCTGTACCACCCCCACCTCCCCGCTCCTGAAACTCACACCAGCGGGCCTTTTCTACGCCCTCCGGATGCATTGTCCCTTGAGGTCCTCGCCATTGCGCATGAACTCCAGTCAGTTGCCCTCGTTCCCTCTCTTCGAGAATACACAGTCTATTCAGACTCGCAAGCCGCTATACACCACATACAGAAACACACCCTAACCCCTTCTCTTCAACAGGAGCTCGAACGAGCGGTCTCCGCACTGCAGCCTTCCATCGTTTTCCTCCGCTCGGTCCCTGGGCATTCAGGGATTGACGGCAATGAGCTGGCCCATCAGCTCGCCCGCGGCACACTTTTCCGGGCACCGTTGATCCCCTGGCCCAAGCCCTCGGAGGACGGTGGGAGACTCAACCTTCGCCGCACCATAAAAGAGGTCTACCTCGAGCTCCGCCTCGACAAACGCCTTTACCCTCCCCCTCATCCATCACTCACAGTGCCGGAGGCTCGCCTTCTTCGGCACGTTCAAATGAATGCAGTCATCACCCCGTCTCGCCTCTTTCTCTATCGCTATCGATCGGACCCTTGCTGTCCCAACTGGCCCTGTATCTATGCGGACCTTGCCCATTGCCTCTTCTATTGCCCGGCTCCTACCCCCCACGTTCTTTATCCATCACTACCTGGCTCGACTGGCTTGGCGCTGAAGGGGAGGAAGAACAGCGACTTCTGGTCGCCCAGGCGGTCGACATGATCGGCCTGTAAATTTTGGCCGAATAAAGGTCTTCTAATACTACTAATGTCAACTGCTTCATCATGACCACAGCAAAGCAGCAGCAAAGAGCTCGAGAGGAGTTACCATAGAGTTCGATACAGCTCCGGCACTCGTTGCATCCCTGAAGCCAACTTGTCGCGGCTTTTCGGTCGGGAAATTTGTGTACTTCGCGGATTCATTTCTTCAACGAATCCTAACGAGCCGCTCATATCACTGCTCTTCTGATTTACTCAAAATCAAGTCGGGGGTCTCGGTTCTGGCAATTAGTATGAAACGAGGGTTCTCGCACATCATCTGCCCTCTAGGTTCGATCAAGTTTAGGCGGCA
Source organism: Amblyomma mixtum (assembly GCF_055824585.1). Classification (NCBI taxonomy): domain Eukaryota; kingdom Metazoa; phylum Arthropoda; class Arachnida; order Ixodida; family Ixodidae; genus Amblyomma; species Amblyomma mixtum. Next base: position 434,487,579 of record NC_143014.1, read on the forward strand.
TTTACGGTATAGCAAGACGTTCCGCGTCTACAGGTATGGTTAGGGTGGTGTCGATATACAATCTAAAGGCTAGCCAGGGTGTAACATAAACGCATCCAAAATAAAAGGCGAGACAAACACCAGGTACCGCAAGACTGATTTCGACATGTGGAGCTCATGGCTTCGGATGCAGCCGGCGGCATTTCGAGATCCTGTCTTCTGCTTTCTGTAACATTTCTGGGCGTAATTACAGTTTCTATGCTGCAATGTAACTGTTAGATGCAAACATCTTGTCAGACACTTGTATATACCATTTTTTCGGCTTAACCTCACACCCAGTTCGTCGGCAGCGTGCCGACGAACGACGGGCATACGCGCGAGCCGCATGGCCACCGCCTGGTGCACGCTCCTGGCTGGACTGGCTGATCTCGGACTGTTTGGCCTTGCTCCCGTTAGGCAGCTTCTCAAAATAAAGCCCACCTTACATTAGGAAACTAAACGAAAATTAGAAGAACAATAAGATAAGTTTAATAATGTCTATGGAGGTCGTGCCTATGGAAAATATTCGTCAGCAAAGGTTGGCAAAACGAAAGCTTGGTAATAAAGTTGCTTTTTTACTTCAAACCCATCTTGAGGAAAGCAAATAATTAAAACATAGGTATAATGCAAAAACCAGTATAAATTGCATCCCCGTACAGTTCTACTGCTCTACAAAGAATTTGTACTAAGCTTGTTTTAATTTCTCAAGGCGAATCAGAGAAAAAGCCCGTAAGAAAGAGGGGGCATTTGTAAAGCCGCGAACAACGATAGAGACGAAGTCTGTGCGCACTTACTGAGTAGCGGGAAATTGTGTGATGAGAAAACGGCTGTAGCGTTGGCTTAGCTACTCTGATGCCATCTCTGAAGGTGTCACGTGAAAGGCGTGAAACAAGCTTCCAAATGAGATCAAAATGGCGGCAGGTTGAAGATAGGTATAGGGAATTGCAATTGCGTAATGTGGAGTGTCATTTCAAAGCTCACGCTTCGTTTTTCGGTCGCGTGACTTTCAAAGTAAAGACTTTTTTCTGCACTTTGGATTGCTTTGAGCGTGGATATTTTGTGGATGTAAAGTATGAAGTATATTTAGTACAAAGACACTGTTTTTACTAAATATCGACTAGTTGGCGATATTTAGCTATCTGTAGACTCACACTACCCTAAAGCATTCATAAATATATGCGGGTGCTGGTTACAAAAATACGTGCCACGTTTAGTAATTTATATATGGGTCATTAACCTGGTTAGTTTCTAACGTAACATTAAGATACTGCGGTTTTATTTCTCCGTCAATTGTTTTCTCCTAGGGCAAAAAGGGTGCAGCATATGAGCGTCGAGCGAAAAAGAAACAGCATTCATCAGCTGAACCCCACGTAAAAAACAGGGCACAATTAATCTACCTGCTTGTCCCAAAACGAGAGGAAAAGCTACAGTAGAGACCCTGGAAGAAATGCTTTTAATAGGCCGATAAGCTGAGTGGAGACGAAAATAGGAGTAGTGAATTCGCAGCAGGATCAGCGACGCGTCGAGAAAAATTATTTTCCTTGCGTGCTGTTTTCGCAGTGCTACCGGCCGAAGCGTAAAGCCTAACTGTTCGGCGTTGAATGCCGATAGAACCTCATTACGCTGGGGCCCCCTTTTCAAGCCAAGGCGAAATAATCGATGGTCTGTCCATCAATATCTCTGTTTCTTTAGCTAACACATACTGGCGTTAACAGTATTAGTGTTCTTGTGCCGAAAGCTGCGCAAGTGTCTCTGTCACAACTCAGTCACATTGGCGCTCTCGCTTTCCAATGCACCAAGCACTGCACGGTAACTGTGAACAGCATGAAATTTGCTTCCAATGGTGAATCACTTTCAAGAGCAGAGTATACAAAAAAAAAAACAAAAATTAGCAGTGGCTTAGCTGTGCTATGCCAGGATATACGTAGCGTGAGGTACTGGTGTATCTTGGTTAAGCTTGTTGTTATAAGCTTGGTTTCTCCCCTATTAAACCCTGAAATTCCGGAACGTGTAACTATGACTAAATTAAAGACAAGATAATGTGCAGTATCAGTTGTCAAGTCAAGTCATCTTTATTTCAACATCACAAAGATGCTAGGGGCGCAGCCAAAAAGCCTATTACAGGCTTGACGAGGGGCTGCGCCCCGTACAAAAGCTTGGTAACTTCGGCGTAACAGTTGACTATGCAATGAAATATATTTTTAACAGAAACAACAGGGCGAAATGGCACTTTCATATAATGTTTAACTAAAGACTGTAGAAAAGGTGACGTACAATTGCAGCAAAGAAGAAAAAACATACACGCAGTTGTGGAAAACATATTTACAGAAATCCACACTTTTAGTGAGGTAATAAAAATAATAATAGCGTTATCTGCACACTGTAACTAATCAATTGTGTTTAGAAGAAGAGGCAAGGTGTAACTAATGCTCTGCCGTCTGTAATTTGTTCGGGTTTGTGGAATGACAAAATGATTTTTTGTACTAGTGCTGTAATTGTGAGACTTGCGTTCAAGTCTGTAGAGTTCCTTGAAGAAGATAGCTGTGTTTATGGCTGTAGTCCTGTAGCGCCTTAATAAGGTTTGTTTGTATTGCTGCGGGATAGGAATTATATTCAATTTACGAAAAATCGCTTCTGTTGGTGCGTCTCGAGAAACGTTGACGATGATTCTAAGGGCTCGTTTTTGTAATCTATGAAGCTTGCTAATATTCGAAAAAGTGGTGGTCCCCCAAACCAGAATACCTCCAGAATGCCAGATGGTCCCCCAAACCAGAATGCCGAGGTTTGAAGCGTTTATTTATTTCTTGTGGTTTCTCTTGTCCTCCTCGTTGGTGAAGCCATAAACCGTCGGCGTCTCTGAAGCCATAGGCCGTCGGCGGTCATTGTGTTCAGTGCTGTTGGCGTTTTTTTTCTCCATGGAGCACGGCGCAGTAGCTGTGTATCCCTCCACATCTATACACACGGTTCAATCTCTTCGCGCATGCACAGTAGCCCGTAGCGGCGAGCGCGCGCGGCGAGGAACGCCAGCTGTGCGTAGTAACGTCACTCGCTCCTCGCGCATGCGCAGTATGGTCGACCAAGAGAGCACGCGAAACGGCGAGACTATGGCGAATGTAGCTCACGCTACAAAAGAAAAGGCACAACAGCATTCATGCGAAGTCTATCATGCAGGCTTTATTGTAGTGCACGCATGACGCGGAGTGGGCGGCGCTAATTGTTGCACTGCTCTTTGAGGACACAGGGGCCGTTCGGGCCTCCTTTTCTCCAGTAGCGTGGTTTCCTGCAGAAGCATCCGTTGTTGGAATCCTTATGGCAGCGGCCTTGTGGATTATAGCCGCAGATGTTCTCGCCGCAGTTGCCGCTCTGGCCTTTCAAGAATACCTCGTTCTTTCTGCACGGGGGACCGTGAACTGCGACAAGAAAGGAATGCGGCCGGCGTGGTTACGACGGCGAATTGACCGATGTCTTAAGTACGAAAAAGAAAAGTGTCTCGGCTCCGGCACACTCGGGGCTTGGAGAAAGGAGGCTGCAAACGCAGCCGCCCGGGCGCGTTCTAACCGGGCAACCTCGTCCCCCGCCTCCTCTGAAGAAGTAGCGGAAGCCACGCCTGCCTACACTTTCAGGGAAATAACTCGATTGTACTAATATAGACACAACCTTTACCCCCACCGGTGTAAAGGATTAACGAGAGCTGAAGAACGCCTGTTCCTCCGCCTCGTCACGAACACCATGATGTGCCCGGCCTCGCTAAAGCACTTTTTGACCCTGCCTTCTCCGGGGAGTGCCCGCACTGTGGGGAGACGGGGAGGCGCCACTACTCGCCTGCTCCGACCTGAAATCCCGAAAGGCGATGGTCGAACGAGTAATGGCGGCAGCGGAAGCCACTGGGGTCCCGTACTAGGGACTCCACCTAGTGTTTGTGAGGATGAAGGGCACTAAGCCTGACCCCAGAGCAACCTCCATATAACCCCGTCTTTCAGACGAAATAAACGTTTTTACCACCACCACCGCCGCCGCAAAAGAAGTGGGTGAATGAAACTTGGTTGCCAAAAGAGAATCGAAAGGAGCTCATGCTGGTACCCAATACGCCGGGCAAGTCGGAAACCAGAAATCTCTGGAAATCCCAGCTGCATCGACACCTCATCTGAAACCTATTATAGAAACACTACGCTTTGGTGGATCGTTGGAAGAAGCCACTAAGACAATAGATTAAAAAAGTGGTAGATTTTTAACAGTTATACCCAGGAGACGCGCGAAAGCATGTGTATAGCCTGGTTCGCTCATGGTTTTCCTTTGCTGGGTCGTGGGCACGTCTGGCGAAGATAATAGTTAGATAGTAGTATTAGTTGGCGAAGACCACGATGTGCAGTACACAGCGCAAGAGTGTGTAGCTGCTCGACAGGATTCATGATCGGTTGCGGAGACAGCATAACAGTATAGAAAAAAAACGCGGCGATAGCGTAATGCCCTCGTGCACTGGTCAGCAAAGCTGATCCGTTCGCGGCGTCGCCGGTTCGAATCCCAGTGGCAGCGATATTTATTTTAGTTATTTATGCTTCGGCAACTGTCAGCGAAAGTTCAAGCTTCACACGAACTCAGTGAGCCGGTTTGACCTCGTGACGTAGTGTTTCGCATTGAAACGTGAACGGAATAGCGCCCCTCTACGATATTAAGCGGCAACGCAAGTTGGGAGCCCCAAAGCCACGGAGCACACTCAAAGCAAGCCTTTCCACTTTTAACATGGATCTACAAAATAATCTCTACACCGTGATGCTACAAAGTGGGTTGACGATAAAGCTCATAGGAGCACGGGGGAAAAAAAAAAGATAGGAAACGCGAAAGAAGTGACGGCGCTTGCTTCCAAACAACATCTTTGTTCACCACGTCACATTATATAAGCGACAGAAGAGGACAATGCTAAAGAAAATACGTGATGAAACTTGTGTGCAGTGCCTGAGCACAGAACTGGCGAAAAAGAGGAACGCCTTACTCAGGTTTTCACTCAGTTTCACGCAATTGGCCATAATGTAGCGACGCAAAAAGCTCAGCATAAACACTTTGGTGCGGCAATATCAGCCGATTTTTCATGGAATGCTCATATCGACTGCGTGGTGGCAGAGGCCATCAGGAGAAAAATTGTATAGTGAAAACTGAATCCCGCGTCACCTCACGTGAAATTAACAGCTTATTTAACATACCCTCGACCAACACTGGAATACGCTTGGGCCGTGTGGGACCTTCGGCAAATTACACTGAATAAATAAATTTGAAAACATTTAGAACGCAGCAGCAAGCTTTCTCCTCTGTCGGTGCATCAGAACTGGTCGCCGCACGAACGTGAAAAATAAAAAGTGTGGAAACTTCTTTTCTCTCGAGAAACGAAATGATGCTTTAAACTCCTCTATCATGCAGTTCACGAGGAAACATACACGAGCCCCAATAGGTCTATTCGAGTATTGACCGTTGTTTAAAGATTTTTTAATATAGTTACAAAGCTAATATGTATGCAAAATTTTGTGTTTTGTTCCCCCCACTAAAGAACGCAATTTACATTTCAGGACAGCACGTGTTTTGCATAAGTAAAACTTTTTCTCTTTTATTTTTCCACAGTGTAACCCAGCGGCTTCAGAGTTTGTGCTCAGCCGTGTAGTAATTGAATAAGAAAGAAAGAAATATTGCGAGTATGGCAACAAAGAACAGCATTCGATTAATTTAGCTCAGTACCCTCTTAGCCTCTTGTGAATACGCAATAATATAAATGCAAAGAAAGAAAGGCGAATTTTCCCATGGAATGCATACTAGACGCCTGCTAGACACGATTAATCTGTGACCGCAAACAGGCTGGATAAACTGACTATCGGTTCCATAAAAAGGAAAGGAACTATAACCTTACAAGGGATCAAGTCGGGAGGTTTCTTCCCAAAGAATTACAAGGAAAGCAATAGCTATTCTGGCCCTTGTTCAGTTCATTTGCATTAATCTCACCGTTTGCGCACCACGGGAATTCTGAACTTTTGTGTGCGCCTGGCATTTTGCGCGAAACAGAGGTCATGCCTGCTATTCGTGAACATGCACGTCGAGAAGACAGCCACAGACTTATTGTATCTTAGCGTCGCCATGCAAGGCTCATCACAGGCTGCTGTTTTCATCACGCCTGTTTGCGTAGCGATCGCGAAAAGCGGTGGCAGTCAATATGATGCAACATTATCTACTCACAGGAGGCAGCCATTTCGACCAGGGCGATAGCGAGAACGACGAAGAGGAAGGTCTTCATTTTCTTTTTTGCAGCTTGTTCGGCTTCCTGGAGGTGTGACTCCCAAGTCGATGGTATGAGAGCTGCGAACCGCTTATATAGCCGCAAAATTTCAACACCAGCAAGCAGTTTCGATAGGAAGAGACGCCACAGTGAGCGCGGTGAATGTCAGAAGACACTTTTGGCAGGTTTACTTTGTTGTTGGCATGCTCTCATGTGTTGTTCCGTAATGCTAAAGGTGTCAAGGTGCTTATCCCTACAAAGCATTATTTCATACCGTGAGGAAAATGATCTATGCGTTGAACACGATGTCAGCGGTTGAAAATGAAACGAAAAGATATGAACACCTCAGCTTCATATGCCTCGTTTGCCTCGTTTAAGATTTTTTTTTTTTGTCGGGAAGACTAATGTCACTATTGTTGCCTATCAACGCACAGCAAAAGAACGGATCATTATCTATCGGTCCACCGTAGACTTCAGGTAACTTGAGCGCAATTGCCGGCGCGAAAAAGAATATATATGCAATGCTGCAAGCGCTGCAAGCTGCTGGACAAAGAGGTGCGTCAGCGTAAAAGAGAGGATCGATATAGAGTAGGCTGAAAATATCATGCAAGTGAAGACACATCATTCAGCTGACTGAGTTCAGGAAGGCCCTTTGTCATTTTTTTGGGATGTGACACAATGCTGCGGACGTAAAGAGCGTGTCTTTTTTTTTTTAATATGAAAGCACTATATGGCTTCATCAGCAATGAAAGCCGATGTCTTGAAAAATTTTAGTCCCAAAACTCATGTGACCACGCTAAGAAAATAAAATTTCTTCGGAAGGTGTCCGAGGAATTGAAATCTGGCCATACAGATTTCACGACGGGCACGCAACCTATCGGCCAAGAAGCAGTTTTTTTTTTACTGCTGATATTTATTACACCATCGCTTTCTTTAAGACGTGGGATTTATTAGACAAAACCGTATTGCGTCTTGACAAGCAAAGGTGAACTTAGTACATGCTTTGCCTTGCGACGTATGCTAATGTTAAAAGGGATGGAAAAGTTTAAAGGAGGAAAATAAGAAATAAAACTCGCAAAATAAATTCTCGCAGAATGCACGCGTTAATCCCGGTTCCGACGCATTCCTATGTAAATTTTCAACGCAGATTTGCTTATTCAAAGTGGTGGCATTCGGCGCGAAATTCCGCATCGTATGACGCAGCTTTCGCGTTTAGTGCTTTGTCGACCAATAGCGTAGAGCAACAGGCTAAGCTAATAAGTTTGCCTGGAAGTAAATAGAGAAAAGATACTTCGTGGCGCCAGGACACTTTCAAGCCGCAAAAAAGGGACATTGGACTTTTTCGTCTGCCGCCATATTATGTAGCCATTGCAAAGAATGTCGACCTGCCAAACCTTCGAAGAGAACGCGAGAGTTTGAGCCAGTGGACGTAATGCTCACTGTCAGAGCAATTCTCACAGTCAGAGTGACGCTCACGTACACCTCACATGGCGAGAGGTATGGCGTAAATGAACTACCCTTCTTTTTCTCTGACATTATTTGTCTTGTTCAGTTACAAACTTGCAACTTTCCTGTTCGAACGCCTGGACGTTGAGCTCTCGCTAAATGACATTGAACGAGCTCATCAATTAGGGCGGTACCCCCTTCTCGATACCGTCCGGTGATTGCGATGTTCGCCGATTTCAAGACAATACGCAAATCATGAAATGTCAAAAAGTGGTAAAAAAAAGACAATCAGGTTACAAGAGTACTTGTTTGCAATGCGCCAAGCACGCAGAAGCTGATTGGTTTTGCCTAAGGAGTATTCTGTTCCTTATCTTTTAATTTAAAGTTGGCAACGATTAACAGATGCTGCATGTATGACCCGTTAACGATAAAACATTTCAGACTACAGCAGAACGCACTAAACCGATAACTGAACACGCGTGTGATAACTGAACATGCGATAACTGAACGAGCAGTGCTTCAGAGGCGGTTGGACGGCGTGTTTTACAAAGTAGCACGTTCAGTATCGCGTCTGTATGCATGTGTGTCTGTCTGTGGGCGCGCTTGTGTGCGTGCTTGTGTCTGTTAGCGTCTGCGCGCGCGTGTCTGTGCCTCTATCTGAGCGTATGTCGGCGTGCGTGTCTGTGCGCGCGCCTGTCTCTGTGTGCGCGCATGTGTGCTATGCGCGCGCGTGTCTGTGTGCGTGCGTGTCTGTGTATGCGTGTCTCTGTCAGTGCGTGTCTGCGTGCGTATGTGTGTGCGCGCATGTCTTTGTGCACCGCGTGTCTCTGTGCGTCGTGTGTCTGTGTTTGCGTGCGTGTGACGGCTATAAATGTCTTCAGAGACAATGCTTTACGAGATTTTCTTCCCTGCTGGTCATCGATATTGGCTAATGAGGCTTCAATAAAAAATAATAAATTGCGGAGTTTAACGTCCCGAAGTGACACGTTAGCTATGAGGGGTGCCGAAGTGGAGCGCAGTGGGAGAATTTATGCCACCTGGAGTTATTTAACGCGTACTTACATCGCACTGCGCAAGGGAGTTTTTGTATTTCGCCTCCATCGAAATACAGCCACAGCGCGTCCGCATGCTATCTGGCTACCTCGCCGCACACTTGGAGCGTTGGCCCCCCTCGTCGACCTTGGGGTCGCCCAATTACCTCCTACTAGCCTCCGACCGGCGACTGACCACACGGAGGGAAGAACAGGCGGCAGAAACAGTAAGCGTAAAGGGAGCGTTTTATAGACAGCAGACTTCCAAGTGAACCGATTTACTAAACGTTTTACTATATCCCGCTGGTATGAACGCAGCCTGCCGTCTTTACAGTTTTCCAGGTGCCGAAAACATGCATTTGCGAACCTCTCACGGAAGCGATAGGACAAGCCTGCTTCTTGCGTTGTTAGCTGGGGACTCCAGAATATGAAAGGCTGCGCAGCTGTCGTAAGACGCTTTCAAGGTTCTCATAAACCCTCATCTCATCTAAGCTCTCAATCATGAATACTTTCACTGAATAATTTTTGCGGAAAACCGATGAACAAGGCGACCGCAAGGGAGGCTTTTTTCGCCTAGAAGACGACGCGCTCGCCGCGCTGGACCACCTCTGGCAACAACACCCCAATGTTGCCCGCGCGCCGCCCGCTGGTTGCGGTACTTTCCGAGTTCCAGTGACTCTAGGCGTCCCGAAGCTCCCTGAAACTGTTCATCACCCTCAGTGCCATAAGGCGACTAGTAGAGGTAGAGACCGTGAGGTCCAGCGCTCGTTTCTTTATTTTGCGGAGGATGACCTCGAGTGTGGCGGCAGCACTCTTGACTACATTCGCACCAAAACCATTCGTCGTACTGTGTTCCTGCTGGTTTCATACATTTCTGTTTGAATATAGTTCACATATTTTTTCGAGTCTTGCTTGCGGCAGGGGTTCGTAACTATGACATGTGCACCTTCAGTTGCATGCTTTCTGAGACTTTACCGTTTCTCTTATGGTGCAGTTGAGGTGCCCACCGAGATGTACGTCGAGATGTGAGAGTTGCTGCTTCCTTTCCTTTCCTCAAAAAAAAAACAATTTTTGTACCAAAATTGTGACGCAACGGTTCTTCGAGTCGTAGTATGTCGCAACCCAAAATCGGATGTAACGAGCAAGACCAGAAGTAAAGAAGTATCGCAGTATGTCGTAACCGAAAATTGCCGAAGTGGCGCAGTAGTCAAACATAGCAGCAGCAGCACCAAATGCAATGCTTTCGCGTTTCTCCGCTGGAGTAGACATCACGGCCCTCATAAGATTTTATTTCGCCTCTTGCACTGAAATTCAGATGGACCATTTTCTGGTTTTTGTATAATTTACATTTTTAAATGAAATACGCTCCCTGTAGGCATAGCTTGTCTTTATTTTCTGTCCGTAACGTGTTTGTAGCTTTCGGACAATATGAGCGTTTTCTAGCTCACCCAGACGTACGTTCTTCAACCAGATTAATTTGCCCTGAATGCAAATTTATGTGCAGTTAAAATCATGAGGCAGACATTAAAACGCACATTCTGTACGTAAAAGTACCGAGCTAGCCAAAACCAGGGTCCCAGAAGGATTCTATCCCACCGACACGCACACAGTCGAACTGACCCCTTGGGCTGAATGAGTTTGACTAGCTCTAACAGCCGTTGAATTTAGCCTGAGTAGGCGCCATTGCTTTGGCAATTCTCGAGTCATGGTGGAGACCTTACATGAATTTTTTAAAAGCCACCTGAGTTCATATTTCTTCTCCTTAGGTGAAGAAACTACTCCATAAGGTTTCAGTACCCGAAAAGATTTTTTTTTTGTTTTGTAAACGGGTTGCAATGGCTCGAACCCCGGACCAGGACGAATTTTTCTTTAGCTACGAAATTTCTGAGAAAGCTGTATATCTTTCCTTTGTAGCCGTATGGATGCGCTCAGGTGGATGTCAGTGAGTAATTACACCCTTACTACAAATATACTCCACCTTGGGGGATTCCCCTAAACATCTGACCAACAATGTTCCCACTTCGAGTTATTGATCAATTCGCTCTCTTGGCCTACCATGAGCTTGCCGTCCCTTTTGCTCAGTTGGTAGAGCGACTGCTCCGGTGAAGTGGTGGTCCCGAGTTCGAGCCCCGGACCAGGACGAATTTTTCTTTAACTACGAAGTTTCTAAGAAAGTTGTATATCTTTCCTTTGTAGCCGTATGGATGCGCTCGGGTGGATGTCAAAGAGTGACTACTCCCTTATTACAAATCTACAGCATCTTGGGAGATTCCCCTAAACATTTTACTAAGGTACCTTATGTGTTATCTACAAATGCGTTGAAGGCATTCAGGCCTGGTATATTTGAAGTGGCCAGTCTCTCTAAACTGCCCTAATCGAGTGATGCTCGAATCGTCACAGAGTAGCCCTTCGTGTCACCCGGTGGCGAATAAAGGAGAAGAGATCAGTATAGTTTTTGTGCGCCCGTATGAAGTATGGTTCAGTTAGCATATCTATTAACAACGCCATAAGTGTATCAGTGCTGACGCGAATCAACAAAAAAAATTGGGGAATTCGTCCTGACGTCATGCTGCAGCCAACTTGAATGAGTGAAATTGCCAATAAAGGTTATTCTAGGAAGATTTTGAATGAACAATAAGAAAGCACAGCACGTGTTGGTTCTTGCTATATCACTGCCGTGCTATATTACTCGGCGGTGGTATAAGACAGGTTCGACAATGAAAGTCTACAATGAAGCCGCATTTTCTTATTCTTACTCCTATCCCGGCCCCTCTTCTGTTTTCTTCTTTCAACAGTATACAACAAACTCTGCTGCGCTCCGTGTGACGCACGTGGACGGGACGGTTTGTTAATCAACATTTCTGGGAACAGCTTGGCGATAATGTAATAAAGTGTTGACATGGACTGCATATGACAGTAAAGAAAAAGCGTGAAGAGAGGACGAGAGAAAGAAGTGAGACCCACAGGTGTTGTGCGCGTCACAGCGCCTGGTGATGAGTTCTTGCATATGCACGTCATCTGTATTACAGTCTGTGAGTTTTTAAGCGTTTCATTATAAATAATGAGCGCCGCATAGGAAAATAAAGTTTGGCTTTGACAAGGCACTTCCATGCACTTTTTTTTTTTCGATATTAACATGAGGTCCGGACCCCAAATCTCATTAGCAGCCACAGGAATTTCAATTAATTCAATAACCTGAATGAATTATTATGATTTTTGTTGTTAAAAATAATTTGAGGTCCACTGTCATATCCCCCAGAACAAAAGGCAAGTTTATAGCTTTGGCTGAACTTCATGAACTGGACATATTACTCTCAAGCAGTTGCTTATATGAATGGTGAATCTTTTTTTATTTCGCTCTGTAAAAGACCAGGATTCCTGAAAAACATATCCTCAGAACGGTGTTATATGTGAACCCTGGGAAACATTAAAAAAAAAAAGCGCAAACACCCGCCGGAAATAGTTTTTTCTTCTAACACAAATAGAAAGCAATTAAATTCACTATTGAAAAAATTCAATACATCATTTGTAGTAAAAGAATTTAATTTTGAAAAATTTAGTTCTGGGGACCATGGCACTACTTTAGTGTACAGGCGCGGACAAAAGTAAACGGAGCACGCAACTGTCTTCGCATATTTTTTCACGCGTCACCTAATTGAAATTTCTTGGAAAAAACAGCGCCGGTCGTGTTGTACTTTTTTTCGTTGTCCTTTCGTTTAGCGCTGTTTTTTCCAAGAAACATGTACCAACTAGCTCAACTCTCCGTTTTATGGAAGTAATTGAAATTTCCAGCAGTGGTGCGCGCATGGTGGTAGAGGAGGTTGGTGGGCTTTCTTGTAGACCAACAACGCTTCTTCAATACCAATGGAGAAAGCGTGATTGCACTTCGAACGCACTAGCGTGCTCCTTTACTTATGGCCGCGCCTGTACATATATTATCGTACGTCGTCAGTGTAGAGTTACAACAGCAACCTGTAGCCTGCAAGCACGTTGATAAGGATGCAGTATACCTTTTGTTATCCACGGAATATTAGAATTCTGCTTTCTATATTTCAGCGGAAGGAAGCGGGAAGCAGACATTCAGAATATTTGCAAAAATTCAGCAAAGGAACCAACATCATCACAGACACTAAAATGTTGGAGCGATTATAATGAGTCTATAGCGCCCGCCGACACTATAAAGCGCAGGCGCTGAGATCGGCGTTACCAGCGCGCGCTAGAGGAAAATAAAGATGGACAGCGCGTGCTCGGGGCGCACGCCCGGCACGGGCTGTTCGGAACTAGAAGCCTGCCACGCTGGTCATCTTGCTCGGGTGCTCCGCTGCGACCCCGCAAATCTTCAAGAAGTCTAATAAATTTAATGCAGGCACTTCATTAGCTGTACTGAAATCAAGAAACTTGGAATAAACGAAATGAGGCCCAGAAACAAAACACGTTACTGCAACAACAAAAGCTCTATACTCGGACATCTTTCGATGAAGGCACATTTGAAGCTATGATTGAAAACGTATTTGAAGGCACGAGCTTAAACCATCTCTACTTGTATTTCTGCAAGCCTTGTGAAATCATCAACTTTCTTTCATAAACGAAATAAAAAATAAATGTTCATCACTTCATTGCTTATTGTAATGTCACGGCTAGTATCGATAACGGTAGCTAATGGCTTCCGGAAAAATTGGGATCCCCCGAGGTAACTAAGTTTTGACTGGAGACCTGACGCTTAAATAAAGGCTGTTTAAAGAAGGCATTTGGATTGCAGAGGAAACTCGCAATCGATAGACAACGTCAATTGAATTTGTAAAAATTGTTTGCGCACAGTGCCGACTATTCTGCAGTGCTGCAATTAGAACAAACTTAGGACCAGACATAATGAAGAGAGTGACGCCACCTCCTTTACCATGCGGCCGGTCCGCCCTTTTGGCACAAAATCTAAAAGGGTTATTTCGGATTGTATTAAACTGTCATTCGTCATGGTTTTGTTGACTGCAATATTGTGAGGCTATTGGTAAAGAATTAAGGAACGAGCATTTCGAGGTTTTATTAAGCGTCTACGGAGACCTCCTGCTATGCTCTGCACAGAGGAGCGCTTGTTGCCCCTATGTCGAGCATGAACATGCTCTTTCTCTTTCCTCCTCAAGATGCGCCATGACAGCGATGTGAAACTTTGAGCCGCATTCTCATACTGGTGGTGTTTCTCGGGTGTTTCACAGATATGGTCGGTCATACAAGAATAGGTGTGAAGAAACAAGACAGTCCGGCACCTACAGAACTGGCTTCATTATTATATAACGCTCAATGCAACGCCAAAAATCCAACGAAAAAAAAACATGTCCGAAATTCGCCGCTTTCACGACTTCGTTTATTTTGGGCGAGCTGCCTTCCTATTAATTTGATAGTGCGTAAACGCGTGCGCGCTTTCCCTGACGCAAAAAAAAAGAAACCTTTTACAGTACATACAGTACCATTGTCCTCATATTCTGTGCTCACCCACAAATGCCTGCTGCAACGAATGCTTCGCAAAGCTTTCAAAGAATTCGACTTCATCACTGAGCAGCATACAATAAAGGTTTTCTATTTGTCATTCCAGTGCGTCCTGAAGAAGAATGAAGAAACACGAGCATTGTAATGCACTCGCGGTTTGTAGCATGCAAAGGCAATAGACACAAAAGAGTGTGGAGGACACGTGCGGTTATTCCTCCTCACATTTTGACTCCACATTTTGACTCCTGACAATTATCTATGTAAGACGCTAATTTATATTGTCCTTCCTGCCATCCGTAATTCTCATTCAATAACTTGTAAACGGTCCTGGTGTGCAAATGTTTCCGGTTTGGAATTTATTCTGAAAGACAAATGATTACGCAATCAATGAAAACCACACAGTAAATCGGTACAGAAAAAATGCCTTTTTTTAAATAAACCGAAATTGATATAAGCTCTCTTCTCTCACAACGAACTGAAAATCCATTTCATGCCTTTTGTTTCACTAAGTGCTTAATTCCAGGTTAAAGTTCCGGGATAAAGACCCGCCCTCCTCACTTGGCCTTCGTTACAGATTGCTCAAGAGAAAAAAAAGAAAAAAAACGAAACTTCCACTAATGCCAATTGCTTCATCATGGTAACACACAAACAAAAAAAAACAGAATAAAAATTAGCTGAGGTTTAGCTCTGGTTAAACCGGGCAAGTTGCGTAAGCAGC